>NW_010387801.1:62730-106838 GCF_000710305.1 Buceros rhinoceros silvestris
GAGGGCGTATGGTGAGGATAGGTCCTGGTGAACATTAGGCTGTTTCTTTCAAGCTTCTCTGATGTCTCTGCAGTCTTTGTAACAACATCAAATGGGTTTATTAGCTTAGGCACAGCACTGTTGCTTTCATGAGCTGTGACACTGACTTGTCCTGTCCCATTTGTCCTTGTGTTCCATGAGGACTGCTCTCAACTCAGTGCTCATACTGCACCTTCAGTTTTCTTCCTCAGTAGTCAGAAAGTCTAGAGATGTTGTCCCTTAGTATCTCCATATATGTTCTTCTACACAAGCTTTGAAATTTGGGGATGTATTATCTGAAAAACTACCTTAAATCATTTAGAAACATGTATTTCATGCTGAAAAAGAAGATAATCCCATTGACTTAGTCTGGGCTCTGGACTTCTCAATGCGAAGGTCTCTAGCAGCTTGGTCAGGACTTTCCAGAAAAAGGCTCCTCTTTTCCTCCCGGCAATAATGGTAATCCCTGCTGATCACAGAGTGTCGTTTACATACTGAGAGGCTTTTGGCTTGCTTGTGGATGACTCTTGATGAAGATTGGCTTTAGCGATAGATTTGGGAAAATTTTCACAGGAAAGTTCAATCATTAGAACTAGTCAGCAACTTGTGAATTTGAGAGGGTAGAGCTGTCAAAAAAGAAATCTGGCTCATCTTCAAAAAAGCTTTCACAACGCAGTCTGTTTTGATCTATGGCTCAACCCAAAAAAACTGAGGGGAAAAAAAGATCTGAGATAGTTAAAATGTCTCTGCTGACATTTTTTTTAAATAAAAAGTTCTTTCATGTTCAGGCAACACTTTGTAATGAAGTACAAGTGAACCTATCTTGGAATTTGAAAACCAACTTTTAAAGTGCTTTGATTGACCAAAAACGGAGCATTGTTACATTTTTATTTGAAAATCCTCTTTTGATACCTACCCCCACCCCCTGCCTTCTGGGATGGTAATGATTTCTGAAATCATATATGTTTCACAGAACAAAAAGATTCTCTTTCACTCAGCGCTTGTATCGGTTCGCTAGCTGAGGATCTGCCCCGTGCTCCTCTGTGAGCCCCTTGAAGTGTTAACCCGATACTCTGTGGAAGTGCGGGTTAGCTGTATCACTTTCAAAGGAGGCAGCGATGTAGGGTCACATTCTGCTGTCCATGCTCACGCCAAAGTAGTGCCTCGTGCTCACTGATTTCACAGGAACTACTCATGGAAGGAAGTCTTCATCAGCATAAATAGATAGCAAAATAAAATAAAAAAATCCTTATGTACAAATGGTACTTAGAAACATTTGGACAAGGTGCAGAAGTCGTCACTGATTTTATGCTGCTTTATTTTAAGGATCAAAAGCTGTGAGACAATGTAGTCATTCTCTCCACCCCCTGCTCAGCCACATGGGCTTTTTTTTTTCCCCCCAATGTTGCGGGTTTTTTGGTGATGTTACTTTGGTGGAAGTAACGTCTTTGGATTTGCAGGTTTTAATTTATGTACTGTTTAATGTTACATTGACTTTCAGATCATATTGCAAATAAGGGCTTACTGTCTTTTGGCTTCAGTGGCAAATGTAGGTATTCTGACACCTTAGGGGGTGTTTTCAAAAAACTTCTGCTTTGCAGTGGGTGTGTTTCAGTTGTGCTCTTACTGCGGGCTGCTCCTTTTGGGATCAGTTCCCTTCTGAAGGGAGGTCACTGGGCAGAGTGGAGGCTTAGCACTGGTAGGCTTGTGTGTATTTTACTTGCCACTGACTCCCCAAACCTTGCTGAAACCTATCAGGCTTGTCCTGTAAGGACAGCTGATATAGCTGAACTTGCTTGGGAAATTTTATAATGGATATTGAGCTTTTTAAGCATTGATGCACTTTGGATTCTTAAAATCAGCTGGACTATGAATTGCCCGAAACATGCATAAAGCCCGCGTTTATAGCATGACTTAGTTCACCTTATGCTATGAATGTAATACTTTTTTGGAAGTATTGCTGGAAAAATTGAATGTGCTGTTGTACGACAGCTGGTTATAATGAAAGAAATATGTTTAAAAGAGTTCTAGGACCTTTATAAACTATGCATGCAAATTACTTCTGGAACTGCTCTCTTACATTCAGTCATGACTGCCATTGCTTTGGGTAACTCTTCAGATCCATTGCTATGAATTAATTACAACCATAACGAGGCCTTTTGATACATTTAACTTCCCTTACATCAGCTAATCAAAGGCACACGCATGTTATGTGGCCACAGAATGTGGAATAATTAATTTTTAATGTTCTGTTTATTTCTTTAGTGTGCGGGGTTTTTTTTTTCTAAAAATAGAATGCAAACTCCTTAAAAACTGAAGAGGATTGATTGGACATCAAATGTATTTGTGTGCTCTTTGCAGCAAGAACTAGTGAAATATTTGAAATAAATTGGCAAGGAAGTGGACTTCTGGTCCCTGCACTTCAACTCCCTCGGGAGTGTGCTGTTCATTCGCTAATACACACAACACATCATTTGTATGGAAGATGCCAAATCCTGCTGTGTTTCTCTGTTTTTCTTTCATTTGCATGCAAACTCGCAGAACTGGGGTTCTGCAAATTTAACTGCTGTGATCCATGGGAAAATCTGGTCTATTTGCATGCATAAATATGCAGGCTTTCTAAAAGGAAAAAGTCAAAGTGTGTGTGTGTGTGTACATCTGTAGGTACTCGTTTGCCCCAAATATGTAAATTAAAAATGAAAAGCAAGCCAGGGTGAGTGTAACATGCATTTCTTACATAGCTGATGCTCATCCCTGATGTGAGTGCTCTGTGGGGGGAACAAAGCCGTTAAAGGAATGATTTTTACTCCTTTTAAATGGTGCATCCTTCTCATCTGAGGCTTACTGTCCCCTCATGGAATAGTGGGTTCAACAGAAGGCTAAAAGTCCTGCTCCCCGCCTCTGAATGCCTCGCTCTGTCCTCACCTCCCTCACCTCACTGTGCTTTTGAACTGGGCAGTTGTTGCTTTCTTTGCTGGTGCACAGTATAGCAACTCCAGAGCCATATCTGATTCCTGCCGTTAATCCCATCATATTGCTGTTAATCCCAGCAGTGAGCTTACATAAACGAATAACAAATGACTACAGAGTAGCTCCAGGCCTATTGTATCAGTTTCTTTAGAAATCAAATCAAGTATGAGGAAAATGGATCTGAACCAGTTGTTTGAGTGCAAGGCCCCCAGTTTAAGCTTTTGTATCAGAGTAGCATTCTAAAGGCATCAAAACACATCTTTTCAAATAACTCAATTCCAAAATTTTCCAGTGCATTTAGAATTTTTCTATTTTAGATCACTTCAAGGTGAGTTTTTCTTGGATAATCTTTTTTTTTGTTTATACTCTTTCTTTCTCCAGTTTTACTGTCAGGTTATGAAATTGTGACATCTCTTTGTCCTTAGCTACTTTTCCTTAATATTGTGTTTTGTCATCTATGCAACTGGTTCAGATTATGTACATAAACAAGTTGGTCAGATTAAGCTGTAGAAAGGAAAGGGAACAAATGCATTTCCCTCCAGCAGGCTCCCAGTCAATGCTGGTGTACCACCCAGGCTTGAAGAACTGCCTTGCTTATGAAAGCAAAGGCAACACAGAATCAAACAATGGTTCGATTTCATGCCTCGTTTCAGACATCGTTAAACATATTTGGTTTCACCTCATCTTCATCAAGGTCCCCAAAAGAGACAGGACCCCTGATTAATGTATATTGCAGCAAAAGAGGAAGAGGGGAAACTTGGTAAATCATTTGGTTTTTTCTGATTTCTTTGCTTCTTTGCATGATGGTGTGCAGCTTTTTTCCCTCTGTTTTTTGAGATTATTCTTTCCTGGTGTTTCCTCCCATTACTGCAGTTATTAAACCCCTGGCAAAAAGCAGCTCTGCCTTGCAAAACTGCCCTTGGTTGTTTCTTCTGCAGATGGTTGTTCTCAGGAGAATTTCTGCATTGCTGAACCAACAGCTTGGCACTATTCCTCTTTACTCTGTTTTACAGAGGAGTTGAAGACTGATGAATTTTGTTTACCTTGTTCTCCAGCAGAGAAGACAATGTTAGCACCCGGCTTTATGGGCCCTCTTTATTGTGCTTCTCTGGTACATGTTTATAGCTAGTGGCCAAGGAGACGAAAACCTGTTTAGACCACTCTGGTACTATGGAACTCATGCAGAAATGAGGAGCTATGATGGAGACTGAATTCCCACTCTGTCGGTATCAGATGTGAGTAAGCCAGGGCTCTGCTTTCCTCTGTCAGCCTTCCTTCATGAAGGTTCAGGTATAGCAGACTCCAGGATGAAGCTTTTCTGTCACCATATTAGACCCAAATTAGTGGTTTGTAGGGTGTGGTGGCCTGTCTCAGAGGGTAGCTGGCATGAGGATAGTAGCTGTTGCAGGGATTTGTGTTTGATTGATAAAATAAAATTGCTAAGGTGGATGAACATTACAGAGAGAAGTAAAAAACCCTTTCTGGATCTTGCTGGACGCTATGAGATGTTGGTGTTCTATGGCTGCCAGAAGCAAGCTTGCCTTCTGCTGAGCTGCTTCCATCAGCGCTTCAGATGTGTTCGTGTCCGCTAAGCAGATGGGGTCGGAGCCGGTGGGAGCTCTTATCTCCCTGGGCAGGAAGCCACATGCTGGGACAGGCAGAGATTGCCAGCAGCTCTCTCAGTGTCACCTGTAGCCCCCCTCAGCTGTCAAGGGACCTGCACAGGCAATGTGTTGTACCTGCAGGAGTAGTAAAACCTTGATGCCAGGTACTGTCTGTGTCAGCTACTCTGAATCATCGAAAACGCAGTGCTCCTGTAGTTGTTAGAAATGGGCTTCTTGATCATGGAATTTAAAACTGGAGCATTATGTCTTGTCTTCCTGTAGTTTCATTCATTTCGATGTTTGTTTCCTCTTTCCTTTTGTCTCTCCTAGCTCTGCACTTATGATGCTTTTCTCCTTCTGCTGAACATTGGCTCCCTTCCCCTCACCCTTATCGTCACATATTTTCTTTTCTTGGCTTGTCCCTTTCCCCACGCTCCACGTGCTGGGTTAGTGTCTGCTGCAGGACCTGCCGTGTCCAAGGGAGATCTCATTGTCTGTTGAAACCTCACTGCAAATGAAACCTTGGTGGCCAACGGCACTGGCACACAGGAGAATTGTGTACTGGCCTAGATGAAGTGTTGACCTTTTTATTTAAAGGAGGCACAGCTAATTCAGTATAACTATACCTGGGGGCAGGTTCCAGTAAAATGTTTTGATGTTGTGCTTTTGGGACGTCCAAGGGAGATCTCATTGTCTGTTGAAACCTCACTGCAAATGAAACCTTGGTGGCCAACGGCACTGGCACACAGGAGAATTGTGTACTGGCCTAGATGAAGTGTTGACCTTTTTATTTAAAGGAGGCACAGCTAATTCAGTATAACTATACCTGGGGGCAGGTTCCAGTAAAATGTTTTGATGTTGTGCTTTTGGGACTGTTGAGTTTTGAAACCTGTGGAGAAATTTTCGTTTGAAGCCAGTTACAGGACAGCAAGCTGTTCACTGCACTTTGCTTTTGTTTATGCAAAATCCAGAGGAACGAGAGGGGCAGGCACTTCTTCAAGAGACGTTGTATCCAATATCAAAACCATAAGCTAACCTTGATGATTTACATAAATGCTGCAATATGCTATTTAAATGAAAGTCAGCATTTCGTATTTTAGGTGCAACCTCTTGCCTCTGTCATGTGGAGATATGAAGGAAGTCTTGCAAAAATTTCTCAGCTCAGCAAGCTCGCTCTTAGCTAACAGCTAATGCAGTGCAGAGATCAAAAGGGCTGGTTCAGTTTTTTTTGGAACCTGCACATTGAGATAACATCTACGTGAGACAAAGCTGAATATTTTTCGTGTTACATCTGTGGCTCACCAGAAGTGACACTATCACATAATTAGTGATGTAACTTTTGAAACATCTAGTAAAACTGCACGTGTATCTAATCTCTATGCCTAGTGGAGCTGTTATATGTTGTATAAACTGTAACTTCTTTTCTGTAATGCCTTTATAGCTCATAGTTGATTGGGATGATGTCTATTATAATAGTTTTATGCCTAAGGGTGAAACTTACCAGACATAAATGAACTAATATCTCTTGAATTCTGGTGGATTTTGCAGCAATAAAAAAGCTGCAAAAATAAAAAAATGTGTCACCTGCTAAATCACGTACCTAACTCAAGTAGTCTGTTCCTTGATCTCTTAATCTCTTTGTACAGTCTTATGCTGTCGATGTCCTGTGGCACGTTCTGAAGTGCCTGACTTTAAGAACACAAATTTTTGAGCGCACCTTTCTGGGTCATTTCTGGGTTTCACTGCACAGCCCAAACGGGTCATGGCTCACCAGAAGGAGAGATTCCTCTGTCTCGTTGTGCAGGAGGGAGGCACCTCCTGCATGCGGTGGACAGCTTCCCATGCTGCAGTGCTCACTGGGGCACTGTGGGAAGAACAAGAGCAGCATTTTTTTATGTTATGATCTTCTCCAAAATACTTCCTCACTAAATGGAAAGGCTGTTTCTCTCTCAAACTGCCTCTGGATCTGCTGCTAGTGACTGAGGACACAATGGGAGTGCCCTTGTCTCTGGCACTGCAGAATATAAGTGCCCTGACTGAACCCAGTGTCTGCAATAAGCCAGGGATTTGGAGTTGACCTTTCTATCAATTAAGATTTTACTTAGATCTTGTCTTTCCAATTCTGAGCCTTGCATATTCTCTCTTTGGCAATATCCAATATTTTTGTCTGGTTTAATGCTAGTTTTGCATTTTGATGCCATTAAGCCACAGTGGTGGGCAACTCTCTATTATCTGAATAAGTGCAAGTGATGCATCTTTTTTGGGCAGTGCTTTTGATCTCCCGATGGAAAGCTCTGTCTTAGAAGGAAGAAATAGCAATGTTTACTGCTAGCTGTTACCAGCCTGCCAAGCTAACGGACGTTTGCCAAACACCAGCCCCTCCCCTGGTGCTTTCTGTGCATCTGTTCGTGTGATTCCTCCTCTTGTGGCATCAGGAGCATAGACCTCTCATACTGATTCTCTATTTGCTTCGTATGTTTATCCCTGTGTGTAAAATCAAAGGAGCACACTGAATTCTCCTTCAATTTCTCATTACAATAGACATGTAAAACTTTGCAAGAGCAGCACCAACAGAGTTGGCTGTTTGAAGCCGGCTGTGGTGTGAATCACGTGAACAGCTCTCAAGGTTGGATTTCTGCTGTTTCTTGAGAGAAGGCCATGCTATGTCTTACCACAGTTACGGGAAATACTCGTCTGGCATTTTTTTAGTAGTCTGTAGAAAGTGCTGGCAGGTTCCTTGCCCTTATTTTGCTGCATTTCCGCCTCAGGCAGCGTGGTGTACCCTGTACAATCGATTCTCAGTCAGTCTGGGACTAACTGCACGAATCTGAAAGTTTGTTTCATAGTATAAGTTGTCAGATAGATGCAATAACAAAAGATGACTGAAGACTTAATTTTTCAAAGACCAGACTTTCTCTAATGACTACGTGTTGGAAACGAGCCTTGTCAAAGTGGCTGTAATGTTCACTACTGCAGCACTTTGCTCTTAATGAGTGTTATGAATTGTGACATCCAGTGGGACTGCTCGTGGTAACAAACTCCACGGCTCCCAATAATAGAGGGCTGCATGCTCTAGCCCTTACAGTTTCTTGCATCAGCTAATGAGAGTATTTTATATGTGCAAGTGTCAGAGAAATTTAACCGTACTCTGTGACTAATACTTATTAATAAGTGTAGATATAAGCAGTAAAGTATCAGCAGAATTGCGTGCAAGAAAGTTTGGGTTAAATAACCCTTTTATTTTTAATTTATTTGAGTTAAGGATGAATTTATTTTTAATTTATTAGAGTTAGAGCATGCAAACCCCAAGTTTTGATCTGCTGAGATGTACATGATAAAAAATTAGAGTGTTTTGTAATTCAGGGGTTCAGAAAGACATTTTCATAAGAGCGCTTAACCTATGGAATGGTCTCCCCAGAGCAGTCTTGGAAATCACTGTGCGTAGACGCTTTTAAAATTGAACACTATAAAATGTTCATGGATAGTGCATGTTGGACATTGGCTGAGAGATACACTAAAGAGTTCGATTAATTTAATTTCCCCTCCTGTTATTTTTACAGCAAGTTGCTGCCAGTTTCCATCTGTGCCTGCGTAAAGGTACCTGGACCCACTGAATCCTTCACTGCTGGAGAAATTTCAGCTAGTGCAAAATACTGGCAGGGCAGTAAGTTCTGGTCTATTTGGAGGAAATTAAAAAAAAATAGTCTTATCAAGAAGCACCATTGTTGTACCGTGGTGAACAGCACCTTGTTTTTCCATGCCCTTTAATTAAGCAGAGTAAGAGCCTGTTGGTTCTTATGGTGGTTTCTAGCTCTGTTTTTAGTTATCTGGGGCTTTATGGTCTTCTCCCATGTAAGTAACCTGACAATAAACTATCCTGTGCGGAGCAGCAGCTTCAGGGGAGCTGGAAATGGAGGCTGAGTTCCAGTCGGCTTTAGCACCTCTGGAACAGGGCAGCAGCGCGAGCCAAGGACACCGGCAGTGACATTTTTCGTTGCCTTGCCAGTGCCAAAGCTGGAGCGTTACTAGGCTTGTCACATTCTCTAGCATGCTGAGCTACATGCAAAGAGCAGATATTTCTAAAGTGCTGCATTCATGGTTCATTTGGATGAGCAGGCATTTCTAATTTGGCACCAGCCTAATGAAAAGATGCATTCCATTCCAGATCCCAGCAGCTGCAGACTTCATTGACTCCAAAGATAATGCCTTTAGGTTTGGCCGTGGAACTCGAGCGATACTTCAGCTAACTGCTGCTAAATCCAGTGGTTGTTATCCTAGAGGAAAATAGTGAGAGGAAATAGTTACACTTCAAATTCAGCCTTCTGTTAGTTTTTCTTTGATTTACTGGTAAATTATAGATATGCTGTAGTAGATTAAGTAAGAATTTACGGCATGTTTTATATGCAAAAAACCCAACCCCAACAACCTCAAAGCTTGTCTGACAGAAGAGGTAATGCAGAGGACTCTGATTTAACGTATAAACACTGAGAGGTTTTGCTTGTAGTGGGAGTGAGTCGCGTACTTTTATTTCTGCTTTTCTTTGGATTCTGAAGGGTAGCAGCTGAGATAGAAATTTAATTTTATTGTATATTGGGAAGTAACTATAGTGAACGGTATGCACAGCCTTGAATCTTTGAGAAAAAAAGGTGAAATTTGGACAATGAATTAGATTCAAAGCTAGAAAAAAAAAATTCATGTATACAGTTCACTGTGGCATTCCTTCTCTTCCACTGTTTTACAAATAATTCATGTTGTCTGCTTCCAGAGAGATAGAAGCAGCCCATTCCTGAGATAAACATTTTTCCCTAATTTAAATACAGAGCAGAGGAGTGACAGTTTGATAGGAGCATTTATATGCTGCTGCTTTTGCTTGCTCTCTTTGTTTTGACCCCAAAATCAGCGTGGAACCTACTTGAGTAGATTGAGGGATGAAGCCATTAGACCTCTGCTGACACCTGGAATCGGAAGGGTTGAGAACAGACCGTACCATCACCTTTTCTATGCACTGAAGAGAGAATGGGATGGTTTTCTCCTGGAGGCGGAGGGATGAGAGGTGGGGTACTAAGCAGCTCTTAGACTGAAGGAGAAGGATCATAAAAGATCAGAGTGAACAATGTAAGAGCTTCTGGCGTTGCAGTAGGGTGACCTGTTTGGGTGTTCAAAGTGTAGAATTTGGAAATACTGCCCAGAGCTGCTCAGGAAATGAATGAGAGAGGCTGTGATTTCCGACCTGGAAGGTAGAGTCAGGTAATGAAACTTCTCTGTAGACATTGAATAAAAATAACATTTAGGATTTGTATATGGTTGGCTCTTAAATCAAGTTACTTGGGCTTTTTTTTTAACACCAATTTATGAAAATGGGAATTTGACTATAAACAAAACACCCAGGTTTGAGATCCTTAACTGAAAAAATTTTATATTGAGGGGTTTTTTTTCCCCTTTTCTTTTTAGGATGATAGGTGTGGTTTGTTTGTTTTTTTTTAATTGTATTCCATTTGTATAATTAGCATGTTTTATTTCATGACAGGCCAGGCTTCTGTGACAGACGAGCTTTCACTGGTAGAGCAGGCATGTCAAATATAGAAAATTCTTTTTTTGTGTGGTTTTTTTTAGGTTTGGGTTTTAATTCTGGCTTCACTTGAGATACCAAAGTAGGGAGGCTCCCTTTTTTTTTCTTTTTCTCAGGTTTAGCAAAGTGTCTTTTGACTTGGGCACTGCTGTGCCACGGTGGCCCGTGAAAGTTTTTAAGTCAAAATTAAGTCAAAACACTGACTTTTTTTTCCTGAATACCGCTGTAAGAAAATCTTGGCAGTTTATTTGGATATTATCTCTTGGAATTTACTCAAAGCTTAAGTCACTCAAAGCCTAGTTCTGATTTATAATTACGAGGTGGATAATCTAAATTCATCTCAGTTTTTATAGGCATCCATTCAGAGTAAGCGCCCTGGACTGGAAACCCTTCCCCCTTTCCCCCCAACAAATCATAAATGTAAAATCCAGACCCAGATCTCAGAAGTGGAGAGCTCTAATTGTACTTTTTAAAACACAGAAATGGCAGTGCTACTAAAAACCGCGTTAAGCATCTCTAGCAGGGAATAGATTTCATTAAACTGCAGAAGATTTTGCTTAGCTTTTCCTTTTAAAAAGGCTTGTAAACCATTAAGCTGCAACCGTTTTGGATTCAGTGGCAGTAAGGACCGAGTAAAAGACGTGGTGTCTGAAGTGCTTTGTCCTAGGTGTGGATCTCACAGCGTTTTGGAATTAGCAGCACGTTAATGACACTTTGCACTGCAGAGTCTATTTTAAATGAGTACCTAGACTGAGTAAGTAAATAGAGGCTTGAATTTTGTGGAAATTCCCCTAGTTGGTCCTTTATCTCCTGTTTGCTCAGCTTTTAGAAAGCAGGTATTAAGTCTCAATGCTAACTAGAAAAAATCAGTTTGGTGTTTGTTATTTGACACTCTACGTGATTCCTCCTAAAACAGCACCTATAATGCCCCGACATTTCCCCAGATCCCTTCTTGTGTAAGCATAGTTAACCTTTTGGAAACACCAACGCTCTTCTCAGGTGTCATAACAAAATATTGTGTGTGGCTTTTATAACCTTTTTATACTCAGTTTTTGGTATTAGGATAATGCTCGGGCGAAAAGTTACACACCGATATTCTGGCTCCCCAGGGGACCATTCACTGTTTTTTATCTCCTCTGTATTACTGGAATCTGTTGGAATCTGAACTCTTTTAAATATAAAACACTCCCATTTTCTGAGGTGGAATGTGAGATCTAGAGATCTGAATTTGAGAGATGTCAACATGCATAGTTGTAGCTGAAGCAAAAGGAAGCCCTTGACTCCATCACCTGTCATGTGTAACTGCAATGAATTCTTTGTTTTCTCAAGGAAAATTGCAGAGGTTTGTGGTAAGGTGGTGCTGAAAAAGATGCTGCAGAGATATGTGAGTGGCTTAGCACAGGTGTTCAGTGGGTCCTGCGCTGACTCCAGTAGAACAAGTACCTGCAGGCATCCCTGGGTTTATCAGATCACAGAACCTGACAGGTACCTTCGTTTTCAGAAATCCAGCTTTTTCACATGTGAAGTTAGTTGATGTTTCCGGCCATAACCACCCTGCCTTTCTAGTTTGGATCTGCAAAGTGGGAGTGTCGTCACACCCGTCAGCTGCCAGCAGTGTTTTGAAGCTAAATGTACTGGTATTTCTGAAGTATTTATAGTCACTCATGGAGAGGACCTTGAAGTAATTAATCATTCTGTATTGATCAGCAGGGTTGAAGCAAATAAAGAAGGGCTCTCACAATTCATGAGCAGGAGAAAACAAAATGCTTATAGAATGAGTGGTTCCATCTCTGAACTCAGGTTTCCAGGGCTGTCGTGCAAAAGCTGTGAGCGAACATTTAGCTGAAGTCTGGACGATAACGCCAAGGGAAGGAGGACTAGTACTATGTGCTTTTCGGTTTCTGAGTGCGTGGCTAAGCAATAAGAGATTGTATATAATAACCCTCCATGCATATACTTTCCAAACACTTTTTCCCCTGCGTCCCTGCAGTAAACCTCAGTAAAGAACAGTAGTTAATTTCAATTTCAGATGAAATTATTAGAACAATGACGGTTTTAGGATTTTTTCCTTGTTAACTATTTATTCCCTTCTGAGATTCTCTCATTAAAGTACATTTAGGGCAAATCATGGGCACATGTTCGTTCTTGGCTGTCAGCACGTGCTTTTACACACAATTAGAATGAAGTTATGAGTGTTTTTAGGAACATACATTTGTTTTAGCTAATACAAAACCATGATCCAGTTAGAGAAAGCACTAGTGTACTGTTTTTATTAGATAGGGCATTATAGGTGAATATAAAAGGTAGCATTTTGTAGTTCACATCTCCGCATGGTCATGAAAAATGTCACTAAAAATGATAGCCAGAGTCAGGTAGAGTTTGTGGGAGTTTCAGGGGTGCGCTGAAGCGCATCTTCTTTACCTCTGATGTTCCAGGAAGGGGTCTTTCCTCACCATAAGCTTCCAGTAACGCCCAGCTGCCTCGTGGGTTTGTGAATTGGTCTGCTGGGTGCTGTAGGACCAGCACAATCCATTTTCACTTCTTGCTACTCTGGATTCAAGCTTTGGTCTCTGGAGGTAAAAGCCTAGAGGTCACTAACACCGTGCTCCAGCCAGGCCCAACGTGTTGTTATTAAGTCCAATAATTATAGGTATTTGTGAGAATTTTCTAGCTGTAATTACACTTTGACAGATTTGTGCCTTGCTGAAAATGTGACTTTTAGCATGTGCTGTGATTGATTACCCGATAGCGAGTCTCTCTAACAAGATGAACAAATTCTTTATTACCTGAAACGAAACAGAACATCTACCCAAATGTTAACTCGGCAGCTGGCCATATGAGCTCCATCTCAGGAAACCCAAATCCAGTTTCTTTCAGTTGTCCCTAGTAGCTCAGAATGAGCTGGCCTTTTTTGTGCACAGTCAGTTTAGAAGAGCAAATGCCAGCCTTAAAGATTTGCTCGTTTGGAAAACAGACTATGCCGAAGTTGTTTGCTTAATCTCTGAAAGAGAGGTATTTGAGGAACCATATAACTGTATTTGTTCAGCTCACATTTAACAGTGAACATTGAATTTTTAAAAATTTTTTCTCTCTTGAACTAAAATAATGAAAGCAACAGGATCAGCAGCAGTCGATATACCAGAAGGTGCCTTGTGTGAATTGAGATAGCAGAGATGATGTGGTTGGGGATAACAGAGCTGATCTTCAGTTTCTGCAAGCTCTCGTGTTCACGTGGAATTATTTAGGAACAGCAATTCTTGAATAATTCCATGTGCTGACACTCTTGTTTCTGTTTAGCTTAACACACTTTGATGGGCTGAATTAAACAGAAATGAGGCAACCTTATTCTGGAATAAGTGTGCCTACACGTGGAGCTGTTCAGGAATAGCTGCTCTTGAGCAGTCATTACTAAATAATTCCATGTGTAGACAGTCCTTTAATCTAGCAAGTTCTTAAGTCATTTCTGAAAACATGACTTAGTTTCCTGTGTTGTGCAGGGAGAACCTAAATATTTTTATCAAAAGTATTGTTTTGAAAAAAACATTTAAGTCCCAGCTGGTCTTGAAATTGTAGGCTAGATAGGGGGGTGTCTATTTTTTTTTCTTCAGGTAATATGATGCAAAACAAGAAAAATGTGTTGAAAATTACTATTTTGCTGTACAACTCAAATGACAAGACTAGTCTGACCAGTTCTAGAGTATCTTTATTAGGAACATGGCTTGGGATAATTATTGCTTTAAGGGTTTTTACCTATCAGTTCTGCATCTGGTTGTATTTAAAAATGAAGATAAGTTTCATCAGCAACAGAATAACATTGTAAATGATACTGTTAGCCTTACAGTGAAAGCTTGGTTTTCATAATGAGGGATT
Source organism: Buceros rhinoceros silvestris (assembly GCF_000710305.1). Classification (NCBI taxonomy): domain Eukaryota; kingdom Metazoa; phylum Chordata; class Aves; order Bucerotiformes; family Bucerotidae; genus Buceros; species Buceros rhinoceros. The sequence goes on from NW_010387801.1 coordinate 76,762, forward strand.
TTATTTTATTGTGTTAAATAGTTACATGGAAATTCATCACAATCAGGAGTTTCAGGCCAGTGAAACTCAGCGCTTACATTCTGCTCCAAACTGCATAACCACAAACTGTGTCTCACCGCATTGTGTAAGTTACCAGTGGAAATCTTCAGAGTGACGGGACACTGTGCTCAGCCTGGCTATGTGAAGAGGTGTGTCATTGCCTTAGAGAATGGATCACAGAAGAAGGTTCAGAATTTGTTTTGAGAAGCCATCAGATTATCTGTTCGTGTTAGAAATGAGTGAGCCTCAATAACGAAATATTCAGAATTCCTCTGTAAAGGGATTTTCTGTAAAGAATTAAAGGTGCTCTAGTAATTGGTAAGAAGTTCAGACTGTGTTATGTTTTGTTTAAAAAAACAAAACAAAACAAGCCGCATTCCAGGTCAGAGTTGTTTTGTATTCACCAGTGTAAATGTACAGGCTTGTTAATTCAGAGCAGTGAAACAAATGGGCACGATTCGGATGACAGAGGGATGTTTAAACAAGCTCTGCATGGGTATGGCACATGAATACTCAGTGTGGACCTAGTGTTTTATTAACAGGGATGGTGCTGTTGGGACAAGCTATCGCTTCCTGTCTTGGATTTCCTTACAGTGTAAGAAAACAAAAGATGTATGCTCCATTTTTGGGGGTCCTTTCTCTAGCATACAAATCTCCTATTTTCTGCGTGCACCCAAAAATGTAGACTTTGCAGCGTTGTTTTCTCCCACTCACATGAATCACATTCTTAACTAAAGGCAGCCAAACCAGCCTTCAATGTGAGCCTTTCTCCTAAACACCAACGTTAAAAAATTATCCTGCCATGAGATCATAGCTGACTGAATTAAAATGAGGCTAATGTGGAGCAGAATTGTACCTGATTCGCCCATCAGAATCGGATTCTTGTCTTTTGTTATCATGATGGAGCTGGCTATTCCGCCCATAAACTTAAGGGAACTTTGGCAAGATCGAGACATACAGCATTACTGCAAAGTCAGAAATGGGATTTGTGCAGATTCTCCAAATACCTTTTTGCAGACTACCGATAGGCTCCTTTCTGGGCTGAGGTAATGCAGCGCAGGAGACTTGATGAATGAACAGTAAGGTGGTTGTTGCGTGCTGTGTTTAGGCCCAGTTCTGTATATTGGTGTCTAACCCTGAACTATTGAATCAGCAGTGGGAAGGGACTTCCAGAACAACACACGCTGCTTTTCATGGGACATGGCCTGTGTACAGCATTGGGCTGTGGTACCTCTGATACCCAGCTCTTGTTCAACAGCTTTCGGGTTATTTACAGTCATGGTAAGTTTACTTCCCCATGTGAAAGAGCCTGCAAATCTCATAAAACTGGAATTTTAGTTAACAAAGGCAACAGTCTCTTGTTTATACCTCTGTTCAGTGGGTGTTGATCACAACACCCTGCTGCAGCCTGGGGTTTGGGTATTGCCAGGCAGGCTCATAGAAACATCTGTCGATCAGATGCTTCCAGTCTCTGTGAATAAACAGGACAATTCTGAGTCAGGAAAAGGAAAGAAAAATCACTCTGTTTCTACACTGAAGAGGCAGGGCTACCTTTCTAGCTTCCAGGAAAAATGCATCTCTGCTTGGGAAACTGCTTTGTGTCCCTTCTTTTTGTCAGGGTGCTCCCTCAGAGCAGACCTCTGATCCTTCACAGAAGCCTTAATTTAAAGTGGAGATTTGGGCTGTATCCCTTTCTGTTTGTGCATGGTTCTCTCCTAAAATGTCCACACAGCTCTTCAGGTCCATCTGTAGCTGCCATTCTGTTGGAGTAATGAGCTGCTTCTGTAAAACCTTAGAGAAGGAAGGGACCAAGCATCAGTCAAAAGTTTCTTGTGGGTTCATGCTTCCTGCTTAGTTCTCTCTAAAAGTAGAAGTGCTACATTTGCTAGATTTTTCTTTTTTTTTTTACTATGAAGTGAGGGGGGGAAAAGCCACGTAAACAACAAGTTTTATTTTAGTTGGAAAGCTTGTTAAAAAGAAACCGAAGTATATGTGTGTTTGTGCAGATATACGTGCATTTTGTTAGCAGGTCAGACTGACCCAACCTTTCTCTGTAAACAGGGTTAATGAACCTTGCAAGGCACAGGATTAACGAAAAGAAAAAGGGAGCGCAGGAGCAGTGAAAATGGCTTCAACATTAAACTGGGGAAATGGGTTGCTCTCCAAGTATGCCCATTTGGCAGCACTTGCGGGCAAGAAACGTGACGTTTCTTCCCTCTTTTTTTTCCCCTTCATTTCATTCCTTGTCCCATTCTCTTCACTCTGCAAGCTATTCGAGAAACGGACTTGATTCATCTGCACAAAGGCACAGTTTAGAGATGCCTCCTGGTCCTGGTGCATTCCAGGGCGGTGCAAAACTAAAATACACATTGTGAGTTTAGCGTCTTGGGGCCGTCTCTGGAGGTATGTGATGAGTATAGCTAGAAGGGGTGGAAACAGGCTAAGGCTGCTACTCCTGTTAAATGACTTTTCTTGCATAAGTCTTGTGGGCAACCTGTGTGACAAGTTGCAGTATGACCATATAAAAAGCCAGAATTAAGCCATGACTGTAGTCGTTAATAATTGTTTAGGGAAGCACATATTTGTGAATTGTGGTGCTGTGGGTTTACGTATTACATCAAAATTAAAACACATTGCTATTTTTAAAAGACCACTATTATCCCATCCCTACCCCTTTTCTCCCTGCCCCCTGTGTTTTCCCTCTAAAAGAAACCCTTTCTGATTAAGGATCATGTTGAAAACTCAGCAGTTTTTAATCCAGCTCTCTGCAGGCTGCAGTTCATGCTTCATTTAACTGATCGGTTCCACTGCTACATTACTAGACAAAATCACCAGCTTGAAGAGAGAAGCAATTATAGTAAGTCATAAAAATGGAAGACCCCACATTTTAAGAAATGGAATCCAGTTTAAAATCTCTCCACTTCTCATACCGATGATTTGGGGGGTGGTTTTGTGTGTTACCCAGTGAACAGCACACTTTGCAGTGGTTTGCTGCGCTCTGTATAATGAATCCTGGGCAAAAGGTGGTTTGTGCTTAGCTGTTCAGCAGAGACTGTTAAACATGGTTCTGTGTGCTTTGAAATGAGTGTGGATGCACCTGAAAAAATTTCGGCAAAGTAATGCATCAGTGCTGGTGTGAACTATGAGTGTCAGGCTTTAAAGTAATTGTTAGTGTGAATCTTGAGGTTGGCTTAAAGAGGGCTTCAAATCGGCCAAACTGATGCTTGTTATTTTGCAGGGTTGCTGGAAGGTAACGGTGTGAACAGATGCATTGTCAGGGACAACAATCGGACACTGAGAGGAAATGCTGTTGGAAATCAAATTTCGCGTCCTGCTAGCGAAAACCAGGAGGTGTGGGGCCAGCTGTGTGCTCCCATGGGCTGGCTGCTGCATGGGGCGTGTTGAACCTGTGCCAGAAGCCTGGAGGAGTCCTGACCTAAGTCGTCCCAGGTTCAGGACAGCTGCAGCGTGTGCCTTGAAGGCTTAGAGAGTAGCATGTCAATCCGTGAAGACATGTGGCCTAGGTGACAGCCCCCTTGGAGTGCCTGTCCCCTCTGTGTGGGGATGCGTAGAGGGATGCACGTACAGCTGTGTAAAAGCCATAGTAAGCTTTATTTGCACTGAGGGTGTAATAATTTTCCTTTTTTTTTTTTTTACTGTTTGCTTATTCAGACTATTTCATATGAAGGGTTGTGATTGCAAGTTTGTAGTAGCTCTTCCTTTAGCACAATCCTGTTTAAATGTGAAACAACGCCTGCCAGTGCAAGTTTTCTTTTCTCCATTCTCCCTTCATCCACATTTTTGGTGATATTTCAATTCCTGTTCTTCATCAGTCCTTCTTTGAGGACTACTGACAAGACTCTCAGACTAGACCGCCTTATCACAGCTGAGAGTGTAGCGATCTCTTTGCAACAGATGCCTTAAATCTGGACATTTGAAATACTGGTCATTTCTTATTGCAATATAAATCCACTGTATGTTTGCTCAGTGCTTAAACATTTGTGTTGCTCTTTCGAGAAAGAAAGATTTTATTGTCTTTCTATCTTATCTTGATACCTCTAACATGCAGGTTTATTTTCCATGACAGTAAATACATTTTACATATGGTGTAGGGCAAGTTCTGCTTTGAGCTCTACCTGCCTGGATGAGGCAAGGTGACAGTATGATGTAGTAGATTGGGCAGGTTCTGTGTTGACATACAGCATTTCCTTTAACAGTAGCTCTACAGTCAAGGAGAGATTAGTGCTAAATCCAGGAAATATCATTTGGCCATCGAACTAATCCCCATATTTTCAGAGGCAGAGGGAGAAAATGCTATGGGTTTGGTTTTGTTTGGGGTTTTTATTTATAAAAAGATACCTTAGGTTAATCCATCTTGAATGTCAAGAGGATCAATCTGACAGGAGTCAGAAGAGCTCCAGTGGGACTAGCACTACAAGTTACAAAGCAGCTAACATCATCCAAGACTAATTTCTTTCCCCTGTTTGTCCTACTGTGGAAGGAGAGTTAAAAGGCAATTCTTGGGGAGTTGAAAGGCCCCATAATAGGGCTCCTCTCTCTAAGGGAGTAAAACTGCTTTGTGGCCTTTGTCTTCAGGCTGCTAATAAACCATCCCATGCTGTGAAGCTTTGAGTTCATTCTTAATTCAACTTCAGTTCAGCTTCCATCAGCTTTGGTACCCCTGTCGTTGTGAGTTGGGTTTTTTTCTTAAATACATGGTGTATCTAACTCGCATTTGGGCTTTTTCATTCACTGACTGAGTTTATAAATGTACCAGCTTCATAACACCCTGCTTGAGAGTTTTTGTGAACGCATAGAAATCACGAGAAGCGTTTCAGTAGCTGAGAGTTTTGATGGTTGCTGCTGTCTGTCTGTCTGAGTGCGCGTCTCTTTGCCTCTTAAAGCACCTTACAGATATGAGGATACATTTACCCAGACGAATCTGTGTCAGACCTTCTGGGCTGTTCATGAGGACGCAATATTCTGTGCAGCTGGTGTTTAGCTGACCCACCTCCTTCCCCACCAGTCCCCAATTATGTGACCGATCATTTAGTATCGTGTTTGTCTGTCTGTTGTTTCTGCCTCTGCTCTTTCGGAATACAGTACCTGGACTTGTAAACGCTGAGTAATTTGCACTTGGCAAATTACAGAGTTAACAAGAGATGGTTTGGGGGGATGTTCAGTTAATTTTTGTGATCCATGAGGTCTGATGCTGGGGGAGCAGCTGCACCAGGCCAGTTCCAGCCCAGCAAGGTCTGTTTACTGCCTTTGTACCTGGAAAGAGCTTGGAAAATGGTGGGGGAGGAAAGGGGGTCACCTGCCTTCTGGTGGGAAGCAGCCTGTGATTGTGACAGGACTGGGCAGGCAATGCTGCCACCAGGCTTGGGACTGTGTGGGCAGCTCTGCCTGAGGGCTCGGTAATGGAGGTGGTGATGTTCTGTGTCCTCTGCTACTTAACCCTGAAAGTGCCACTCTCATAGGATAGCCAGCACTGAGTGATCTTGGAGCAGTGGACACACATTATCAATGCACCTTGACTTCAGAAGAGCTGTCCTGACAAATATCGGTATGGTCATGTCTAGAGCCAGAGGGAGCTCTTAAAATAACATTAAAAAAGGTAAAGCAAAAGTTCCAGAAACCTTGCTTCATTTGGGGTTTTACTGTGAACACTTGTCTAATCATTTAAATGTCCCTGCAAGTCATGTCCTTTTCAAGTGAGCTTTCAAGTGAGGTGATGGAGCATGTCCAAAGGAGGGCAACGAAGCTGGCAAAGGGTCTAAAGCACAAGTCCTATGGAGAGCAGCTGAGGGACCTCGGTGTGTTTAGCCTGCTTAAAAAGAGCCTCAGGGGAGACCTTATCACTTGACAACTCCCTGAAAGGAGGTTGGGGTGAGGTGGGGGTTGCTCTCTTCTCCCAGCTAGAAAGCAACTTGACAAGAGGAAAGGGCCTCAAATTATACTGGGGAGATTTAGGTTGGACACTAGGAGCAATTTCTTCCCTAAAAGGGTTGTGAAGCCCTGGAACAGGCTGCCCAGGACGGTGGTGGAGTCCTCATCCCTGGAGGGGTATCAGTGTGGTGCTGAGGGACGTAGTTTAGTGGTGACCTGGTAATGCTTATCTTAAAGGTCTCTTCCCACCAAAACTATTCTGTGATTCTGTAACAGATGAAGTTTCTGACAGAAGCCGTTGGAAGTGGTGGTGCAGCCTGTCTCACTGAGCATTGGTTGTGTTTCCAGTGTCAACAACAAAGGAAAGTAGGTGAGGGTAGTGTAGGGTAGCGTGTTACTTAGAGAACAAGGGAAAGGGTAGTAGAGAATTCAGGAGTTGGGAAAAAGGGATAAGACAAAAATGTAGATCAAAGGAGTGGGAAATGGGAAGGAAGAAGGTGGCAGACAATGCAACAGATGGAAGATTAGCATGAGAGTCCTTTATGCTTAGAAAGAATTGAGATCCAAAAAAACCCTAGGAGGAGTCATTATATGAAAACAGCTCACAGCCTGAAACTAAATGCTGAACTTTTATGTCAATTTGAGAGATTTTTTGAGAAGGATAGTGTAAAAAATGTCATTCTGTGCAGTGTCAGATTTTGATTGGTTTTCTTTTCTTCCTGGGTTTTGAAAAACCTGAGTTTGTTTTTTATTGAGTGATGTTTCTAAAAGATATTTTCCTGCAAGCCCTGATTAATAAAACCTGAGTGTAGTTGGAGGGAGAGGAAATACTCTACGATCTGCCACATTCCTACCATCACTCTTTGCTTTTAGGACTGAAAATCAAACTGAGCTTCACCAGAAACTAATGCAGCTGAGAACACATGTTGAGAGGGCAAAGGCTTGCACACGTAAATGTGATTTTGTACCCTTGGTTCATGCCGAAAGAAAGTACAATTATTCTCTGCTCAAAAGTCTCAGTGGGAACCCTGGCCATTGTCAGATGGGTGCTTTGTGCACATCTGCTGCATTGCCCAATGCTTGACTTGACTGCTCACCCTTTCATTGAGGATAAACAAGGAAATAGAAACTCCTGCTTGTGTAACTAAAAGGATATGAAAGGGTACGTCCTCATTCGAAGCATTCTAGCAAGGAGTGGACCGACTTGGAACAAATACAGAGGAATAAAATAGATCTGTATTTTACCGGGTCAGGCTGCTACTTCACGCCTATAGCTGTGGTACCATGGATGAATAATTAATCTTAACACTTCCAAAAGTGCGTATATCCAAGCTCCGAAGTACACAAGTAGATCTCTAAACAAACATGTCAAGTGTGATTAGTGGTGTGCGCAAACGGAGTCTCCTACTGTCCGTAAGTCTCCTACTTAAGTTACATTCAATAAGAGATGCTGTCAAACACCAGAAAAGCAATTTTCCAGGTTTCAGTTTATTCATGCAAAATGGGAAAAACCCAACCCATTTAAAAACACTTAGAATTTGTTTTTATTAAGAGAATTTACTTTTTTCTTTCTCCCAGAAATTGCCATTCGAGTAGATACAAGTGATGTTCCTTAGACACCTGTCTGTCTGTTGTGTGGCTCTATTTCTGGAGTGATGTTTCTGACAAGACTTGTTTGCTATGAAATTTTTTTGACCAGAGAATAACCATAGGTATAAAATTGGTGTAATTGTTTATGTTTTCAGAACAGTGTTCCCGGAAAAACTAACTTAAAAAAAAAAATCTATGACCAGAGAGTGGCAGAAAGCGTAGGTAAGATTAACAAGCGATGTTTTGGCAGGTTGGGGCAGTCATTCCAATGGGGCTTAAAGCTGTAGGAGCCCGCAGCAAGCTGACACAGCCTCTTAGCTTCACAGTTTTAAACGTAAACCTTTTCTGGTTGGGGATCTTGGGTAGTCTAGTCACACCTCAACAAAGCCCCTGGAACAGAGGGAAATTCATATGCTACGTGGAATCAGCTGTCATGCAGGTGAAGAGTTAGAGAGCACCTTCAGCAAAACTGCTTCGTTTCTCATCTAGACGAGAGGACGGGCAGCGCACAGGTAGGAAGCTAGGGCACCTCAAACAAACCGCAGCTGGGACTTTGCAAGATGAAGGGTAAGCGGATACCCTGCCGAGAGCTCGTGTAAGGGAAGGGCAGGCCCGTATCAGACATGTGTTGTCAGCAGGCTCCCTTTGTAGTTTCCAGTGCTGCTACACCCTTTCACTCAGACCCTCCCGGCTTTCCCTTGGGATAGCTCCCACCACCCTCTGATACGGGGGGTCCATCCATTGGCCCACTGTTTCAAGAGATCCCCCTTTCTTGGCATCCAGTGTCCTGTAAACGTTTCCCAAAGGGGAGAAACTGAGCAGCATTTGGTCACACTAAAAGGCGTGGGCTCTGACCCGTTCCTGTGAGTACGCAGATGTGAGGAGTGACTTGGCATCGTGCGTAAATCGTGTGTGCTTTGTGAATAAAGCGTGAGCGCTGCTTCCCTTCAGAGTAAACTTTGTTCTGCATTTTTCATACACAGCTACTTTAATTCCTTCAAAACAAAGGAAGCCGCCTTACTCCCACTGCTGCCAACATCTTTCAGCTTCCTTCAGGCTCATTTCATCACAATCTTTGCTTCAGCCCCTGCCCCTCCTGTTCCCCCGCTGCTCCGTACAGAGAGGACTGTGTGCCACAACGCTAATGCCTCCCAGTTTAGGCAAGTGGCAAGCCCATCTACTTTACTAAACTCAGGATTTAAGAACTATGTTTGGCAGTGTCCCTGCAGACAATCACAAGGACTATAGGGTTATAGCAAGGTGCCCTTCACATGCAGGGATTAACCTTTCAGGCACTGGCAAAAAACTTTCAAAACAGATTATCTCATTTTCACCAACAAATCGGTGCAGCAAACTTTCTGTGAACAGCAGCCAATCATCCTCATGGAAATATCTTCACATTTTAAAAGCAAAGCTCAAATCAGGATTTACACTTCAGAAAATGTAATAGTGGTCTCGGTGGCTTTGTAGAAGGTGACTCTGCTGGGAGAGGTTCAAATGTCAACACCTAGAGCCATTTTAGGTGACCTCATTTGTCTTGCCTGATCTATAACTACCTCTCCAGAAGGGCAGGGGTCTGATGTCATATCTGCCAACCCCATGCACGTGTCTTGGATGCTATAGAAAAGCCTAAAAAAGCACCACGTGCCTCTCTGCTTGTGTCTAAATCCCAGGCTCTGCCATGCCAGAAAAGGCGCTATGCTGCATCACGTCTCGTTATTGGGTGAAGCATTAAGTGAAATTTTGACAGCTTACAGGCTTTATAAATGTCAGAGGTGGTTTTCAACAGAGGCAGAGCTAAGTGCTCTGTCTGGTATTTCAGCTTAGAAGTATCACTTTAAATTATTCCTTTGGTCAGTGTGTTCCTTCTGTAAGGTTTTAATCCTGTTCACCTTCCTCACGGCAGCAGCAGGGGCTTTGTCTCTCAGCAAGTGCTCTCCAGTGTTCGGAATGTGCATGGATAAACGCAGTTGGGATTTATAAAATACTGTAACGGTGATGTGGTAAAAACAAAAATGATCCCTGCTGGGAGAGGCTGCGGTCCGTACGACCACTTGAGGCATCACCCAGCCACGGGTCGCTGTGAGCATCCAGTGTGTGACTGGACCTCGGAAACCCCCATTTTGCTGTGAGTTCAGAAAATGAGACAGCCAGAGGGTTGCTGCTTTACCTGACCATGGCCAAGTGGATCTGAGTCGATCCCCAAACTATTGGCATTGTTTCTTTTAGCTTTGTTCTGAGATAAATCTGCTCACTTGGCAATTCCAAAATCAGAAGCTTATTCAGTGATCTAGAGACATGTCTCTAGCAGCTTGTTCCTCATAGTTTAGAGAAGCCTGAGGAGAATGAGAAAATAGCTGATTACCGCAAGTCTTGTTTCTTCACGGCACAAAGTGTCAAGCATATTCTCCTGCAAGGTGCATGGTGATGGATTTGCTGTCAGGTGGTTTTGAACTTCTCTAGCAGCAAAGCATGTTACTTTCTGTGAACATTCGGAGCAAAATATTTCTCTTCAGCTGTTGGGGAGGAATGAAAACAAACATAAAGACCTCATTGCCATCATGGGAGCTGGAGGATATGATGTCTTTTGAATGAGGTTCTTTACTTATAATCTTGCTGGATTTAGTGGCTGGCTGAGGCAAGTATTTCCATACAAACCTACTGGTAAAAATCCGAGAATCCTCAGTCCAGACACTGGGGGAGCAGGACTGGTATTTTTTTTTTATGCTGTTTTATGTGGATAATAGGTAGTAGTTAAGAAAAAAGTTTCTAAGGTCTACGAATGAGGGCTCAAACATGAAAAACCAAGTTTTTCCAAGTCCTTGGCAGGGCAGTGTAAAGATGATGAAGCAGCCAGTGAGAAAACTTTAGAGCTTCAATGCCCTCATTCACTGTCTCAACTTCATGAGGCATGTGGTGGATTTGTTTTGTTATAAACTTTGGTTTGGGTTAGCTACAGGAGGCAACTGATACTTCTTCCTGCAGACTGGATTCATTTCCAGGTTTGTTTGACACATTTGGACTAATCAACCCAAATGACATCATGGACATCAAATTGCATTGGCATACATCCTAAAAATGATCCTGCTGGAAACTTCCAGCTAAAATTCCTTCAGTGGAAAACACTCTCTCAGCAAAAGCAAAACTTTATGTGAGATCACAATAAGGTTAAGGGGTTTTCTGCCAGAAAACCTGGAATATTCTATATGGATGGGTCTCCCATCCTACCTGAGAGCCTTCTAGATTGGATAGTTCATTACTGGTTTGTACATTGTTTTGCTGATCCACAGCACTCATTTTATTCCTCATCCGTCAGGAGGAGGAGAAAACCAAGACTCATTTCATCATAGGCAACTGTTGGGTTTTCATGTCAGTTTTGTAGTCCTTCCTGTGAAGGAGGGAGTTTGCCCTGTCTTGTTTGGTGTGTTCTTGAAAGGATCCTGGCCAATTTTTAGCTGGAAGGCTGCTGTTACCTCTCCCTAACTCCTAACTACCTCTCTGTAGTTTTCTAAGCTACAGAAGAAAGATTTGCAAGAACCAGATGGAGTTGGGGCTGGAGTACTATAGGAACTCTCTTCAGCCTTGGTGTAGTTGCAGTCTTCAAGAATTTCTCAGTTTCATTTCTGTGGGCAGGTATGGGGAACTGCCAGCAATTTTACATTTCTGTTGCTATAGGTGGATGGACTAAATATTTATTGAAGGGATTTTGCTACTGTTATAACAGGAAAAGATAGTTCTGAAAAAAGGTGAAGTAATTTTCTTTGGAGTTAGCCTCCAAGTACCCTCGGGCAAAAAATAACATGAAGCTGAGGGTGGGGCTGTTACCTGAGGGTTACTGTGGTAGAGAAACTTTTCAAGAGGAAAACACAGTGTGGGGCAGAGCTGGGCCGAGTACGGGTCAGCTGCCTGTAGCCTCGAGGACAGCCCTGCAGGCAGCATTAATGGGAAATAACCCTTTACCTGTCGGAAATCGCATTGTTGTGTCTGGTTGAGACGAATAAAGTGATAGGAAGATTGGACTAGTTGTTCTAGGTGTTCTACCACTGCAAACTGATGCAACTAATACAGAGTTATTCTTTCCTGCTAATTTCATATTGCACTGAATGCAAAAAAAAAAAAAGTTCCTCAATGCAGAATAATGAAAAGACAGAGGAATAAAATTATTACTTATAAAAATAACTCTTTGGAAGTACTTGGCATTGACATTCCTGTGATCCTGTTCAGGTCTACAGAAAAATTGTAGGTGGAAGCAATATTATGTCAATGTTCCCTCTAAGGGAAAAATCAAAGTGCAACATTTGCAACATAAATAAGAAAAATTAAGTAGAGAATTTTTGAGTGGAGGTTACAGAAACTGTAAATTACATGCCAAGTATTTGAATTGTTATCAAATATTGCATTGTGTAGAAGAAGGTTGACTTGTACTTTGAGAAGAATAGAAGACTGTAGCAGCTGAGTATTGAGCTGAATTGGAAGTGTGCATCGATAAAAAGAACTTGGAATTGCAGAATCAATATTTCAGAAAGTCCCAGGGGTATAAGTGCTTATGCTTTAAGGAATACCGATTTGCAGACAACTGTTGAGCCTTGGAATATGTGAGCTCTTGGGAACTGTTTTGTCAGAACTGCCTGGAAATTGGATTTCTTTTTTTGAAGCATCTGGCCCGGGCTACCCTGCAGACTAGTTTGATTCAGAATCACATTCCTCTTTCTAAGAGTAAAAGCATGATCAGTGCTAAGAAGAGAATATTAAAACATTTACCAATACAGTAAAATGAAATGCAGGTAAAATAATACTGTTAACCATGAATACTGTTCTACAGAGCAATTCTAAAAATCTTGCCATATAGAAATGGGATTAAGGTTCCACATACCAAACGTTAAGGGCAGAACCAAAGTTACTTTGGTTAACACAGTCTTTTGGTTACTGGAATTTTTTTTTTGCGCATTTACTTACAATATTCCTATTTTCAAATAGCTTTATGTAACATTTAATCAACAAAATAAGATTGGTTGAATAAGGACACAGTTGCCAATATTTAAATCTAATCTGTTATTACACCGAAACTTCTCTGAAGTCAAAGTTTGAACTTCCAAGAAGTGTGTGTTTGATCTTGGAGAAGATATCCCAGTGATTAATGTTAACGATAAGGTGTTGATTGGTGCTTGGAAGAACCTATTCATGGAAACAATAGACTATTATACTCTACTTTAGCTACTATATAACAATATCTAAGCTTTACTCTATAGAAACAATAGTCTTATTTATACATCCCTGTCTGCCCCTAAACCAGCATTACAGTTTCTGGCTTCCCTGTAGGCTGAAAAGCACTCGTTAACGTTTTCAGGGCTTGAAGAGTTCAGCTCTCCACCAAGGTGCAGAAAAAGGCAAGTGGAATTTTTCAGCCTGACTGTCATCAGAAGCTTACAGGAAAAAAAGCTGAGCTCTAGAACTGCTAGTTGTAGTTTGCAGTTCATCTGAGAGGTGCACTAAGATTTGAGACCTTGCAGGTTAAACCCTCCTCCTTTCTGAGCCAGTTTGCGCCTCTTTCAGTGTCTCCTGCTGCTGCGGAGCTTAAGAGCACCAGGTGCACTACAGTTCTTGCCACGACCAAACCATCCTAGATCAAATTTACTGTACCTCAAAATAACTAGAGCCTCTGCTCTTCTCAAAGGTGAATATTTGGTCCTGGAAGCTGAACAGTCAGAAGTTTGGTGCAGTAGCTTTGTGTTATCGCTGTTAACGCTACTCGAAGTCAAGCCGTGCACTGACGAGCCTGCAGAGTATGGGAATACCTCGGCACCATCCCTACGAGCTGAGCAGAGCATAGATTTATCTTACGGTGTTCATGCTGCTTTGATTTAAAACGAAAGCAGCAAGGCTGAAACCCTCCCTTCCCCAACTAGCACGTCGATGATTATAACTTCGCAAAACTGATTTTCAAGCAGTGGCAGTGTCATTTACCTGTAATGTTGGGGACTAGGAGGAAATTACCACAGGGGTGATGCAGAGCCTTACACCTGAAACTCTGCTACTTCAGAACTTGGCATTTAGGTCTGGAAAGAGAGATCTTTTCTGCTTGAACCAAAGTGGTGTTCATTTGCTTATGAATACTAAATTATTAATAATCTTTCTAAGCCAAATCCGGAACTACTACATGTTGCTTTGTTAACACACTTGTGGAAGCTGTTACATAAAGAAATATTATTGATGATAGTGTCATTTCATTAGTAACGAACCTTTGCGCACTGACGTAAGCTGGCATTGTGTTAAAATAAGACACAAGTACAGAGTTGTGTCTTTCAGTAGACCATGCACCTAGTCCTGTGCTGATCTTGTCACCGTGCAGAGGAACACCATTGGAGGGAGAAAAGGTGATTCTCCATGCCATGTAAAAAATGCGCATAAAAATTAAACAGTCTGAGTGATTTAGACTAGAGCAATGATTTGTGTAATGTAACCTCAGTGGTTTTCATCTGATACTAGTCACTTTAAAATGACAGTAATCTGGTGGAGCAACCACGATAGTTATCTTTTTCTTCACATACACGACACATACCAAGCTCTACAGGGCTCATTAGGGACCACTTTCTCTACTGTGGAGATTAAGCTACATCCAACTCGTGCTAAAAGTAAACCTTGCTTCTAAGTAGCCTTTCTCTGTTTATTGGTATAGCTCATCTTTAAAACAGACTCTGCAGCGAGAAGGAAAGAAATCATCCTTATGGACTGGAAGACGCCTTCAGTTTGGAGAAGATGCATGAGAGATCTGGTAGCTAACAAGGTCTATGATTTTGGTCCTTATGGAGGACATTGAGCTCAAGGAATGTGAAAATTAGGGTCTAGCATAAATACTAACCTGTTTGAAGGACAAGCAAAGCCACAGCAGTTCAGACCTAGGGTAAGAAAAACAGGCCATAGCCAACGGCAGGAGCTGTGGAAGTAGAGAAAGACCATACAACCACCGTACAACCACCGACTTAATGAAGGTGGACGGGGAAGTGAGGGTCAGAAATTGTCATGACAATGGTTGTGGAAAGCTGCAAATCCAGGCAAATTGAATGGATTTTCTTCTTTGAAACAATTGATTGTGTTTGAAGGAAAAACCTAGTATGAACAGAGACAAGAGTGAAGAAAACAAAGACAACAGGCTTGTGTTTGTTCAAGTATAGACTGATTTTCGAGCAGTTTTTTATCATGATTTGTGGGTGTAGAGTGAGAGGGAGGACTCCCAAGAAAGGGTATTGTTACAGTGGAATCTAACTCAAAAGAGGAGGATTGTTTTCTATATGCCAAAAAATGGCAGCTGGACAAAAAAGAAAAGAAAATTTAAATAAAGGCGGACCTTTATGTATGTACATATTTGAATTTATTAGCTGCCAACATTGTCAAACAGAAACCAAGTATGGTACTTTATATTCCGAGTTATATGTATTTCACTCCTACTGGAATTCCTCTGAAAGATGGGTTTTTTTTGAAAATTGGTCCCTTTTAATGTTTGTTAAAAAGCAGAGCGGAGAGTAAAAGACAAGATATTTCTTCTAACAGAAAGAGCAAGCATCATAACAGTGTCCTGAACCAATGTGACGTTAGTGGCTGCCAGAGAGACCCATCTGTCAGTACCTGTACGAACTGTCACGTTATTTAAAAGTGCATTTTGGAAGTTATAGGGGTTTTACATTTAGGAGAAAAATTTAAATTCTGTCTGACTCACAGCTGTTTCTTTCCCTGCGTGGCTGGATCACCCTGAGTCTGTTTAATAAGAACTCTGTTAAATCCGAACTTCTGAAGTCTCAGTCAGGCTTCATGACAGCATGATACGAAGGCTGCCCTTCAGGGCTTCACATGGTGCATCTTCCTCCTTCCCCTATGAAACTCCACTCTGGCAGCTGAGGAGATTAGGATCTCGGTTCCAGCAAGGACATGCCATACTAGCCTTCATCCAGAGGAGCCTTCACAGCCAAGGCAGCATTGTGGAACATGTTTAAGGTCACATTGAGTTCCACCTAATGCCACCTTCAATATTTTCTAAGTAACTTTATGCGTTCTTCATCCAGGACCTCGTTTTATTGTATCTTCTTCCTTGCTTCTATACTGTTCTTTATTTTAAAAAGTGTTTAGTTAGTTGCTGATTTCAGTAATCTCCGTCTGAAGATTCTCTTCTTAAAGTTTTTTTTGACCAAAGAGCTGCACTGCAACCAACTGAGTATTTGCTCATTGCAGTGTGTTAAAACAATATAGAACTATCTCTTTACATCCGCACAAGTGTACTATATTCGGGTTTTGCTGAACTCAAGTTGTTCCTTGAATATCTGATCTGTCATCCCTCAGGTACCTAAAAGAGAGGGAGTATCCATTGCTTTTATTTTATTTTATTTTGCCTGTATTAGAATGGGTAAATGAGATACTTCTGGCCCTTGTTGGCTTTTGGGGAGTGGGGTATGCAGATATTTTTTGACTTTTAACACATGCTTCCTGTTGGTCACTTTAGCTATATATGATCCATCACCGTCATTTTCTTAGAACATATTTCAAAGGTGCTGGAGTGATGTGCTCATTTCCTGCCTTTTTAAGTTCAGGCACATTCTTTTTTATCTTGGGAACTTCATTTAGTAACCCAGGGTCTCTTAAGATCAGACAATGAAAGGCTCCACCACATTTTCTTGCTAAAGAGGTGGTGTGAGGATGACATCATTCATCTGGGCTAGACACTGACTCATAGGCATTTGACCCGAGGGTGGAACCCAGGAACAGGGGTTAACATGAAGTCATCTGCGGTTGCACAATGCGTTTCACAGTTGTTCCCTCTCTCCTTTTTTAAACCATCTAAATAATTGCAGAGTGCACAACATGACGAAGTACAGCACTGAGGGCAAACATTGCTTTTGGGGCTCTTCCAGGGCGCTTTGTAGACCACATCAAAAAAGAGGAGGAAAAATTTTGTGACAGAGTATTGGAGCTTACATTTGGATGTAGAAAGAGCTTTGTCTGGTAGCCAGAAAATGGAAAACAAATTTAGTCTTAAAACTGCATAGCATACAACCTGTTGCATTAATTTTCACTGTGAAACACTAGACCTGGTTTTAGATTTGCACGGTTGTGTCATGTTTATTATATGATACCTTTGAGACATCGTTGACTTATTAGTTATCTAAGTCATGTCTTGATTTGTTCTTTGTTCCTTCCCGTGACGTTTTTTGGCTATGTGTTCTGCTTGCCCACAATTGCTTTTTTAGAATTCTTTGCTCCATGTTCTGGTGCAGGGTTTAGTGTCCTCCTTGCGCAATAGAGCCCAAGCGTGCATTAAAGAGCTGAAAATCACCAGTGAGGTAGCTTGCAGGAATATCTCTAATGTTAAGAGCTTTAGAAAGAGAATTGTGCATTGGGCTCCCCAGTTTCTTACCTTGTTTGTAGCTTGGTGGAATTTGTCATGCAAAGATGTTATGGCATGTGAGAAAGTCTTAAGGCTTTCCCTTGTTAGACCGATGGACCAGCGATTATGTTCTGCTTTACTGTTAACGCTGTGCAGGAGCGTGACTGTTTGTGGACCGTAGGAGAACATGCCCGTTCTTCCCAGCTGTGTCACTGGGGAGTGTGGCTGCTGCTTCCCCACCTAGGAGTGACGCAGGAGCCTGGCTGACCTGCCTGGAGGTAACTCCATCAAGAGGACGATTGCTCTGGACTAACAGCTTCCAGCATCTCCCTTTCAGTGAGCTGGAACTGGTTTGACGTGGGCTCTTTCTGCCCTTTTCTAACACGGGAAACGTGCTTTTCCCTGCTTCAAAAGCACCATTTATTTTTGCCTACTGGCAAGCACTGTGAAAGTATTGTGATCAAAAGAGAAACAGTTGGAACAAAACTCTAACTTCCCGTAGTAGATTCTGGAAATCTTCTGAGTCTTGTAAGCAACTTTACGTTTGAGTATAACACAGATTGATGTAATGCTTTTCTAGTACTTTTACTTAGCACTGTCCATTTCCAGCCTCTGATGTTTATCTTATAAATAGGCCAGGCAAGACAAGTGGGAATTTATGTTTGGAAATTTGAAGATTCTCTTATAGAACATTTTGTAAGAAGGCATTAATTATTAAAATTAGTATTGTCACTGAGGAAGAGTGATAACGTATTTGAAATACACTCTTTTTCTGAAAATGATCTAATGGTTTACATCGTATGAGGCAAGACTCCCCCACTCCCTGAATCTTAAGAGACTTGTAGATCACTACTGTGTCCTTTTTAATGAGAAGGCATGTTAGATATTTCACTTCATAGCTGATGTGGAGAGATATATTTTAGTAAACTGCAGGAAATGAACGAGGCAGGGCTTGTTTTTACGACAGCTCAGCTCCCCCCGTGCGAAAGCAGATGGCCCTTTCCTCTCAGCTGATGCAGGTCCAAGCATTGCTTTTCTATACCAGCTTGGATGTTAAGCGGTTTCTTCATCGAGGGCCTTTGTCCTCAATGGCTGATTTCTGGTTGAGTAAAGGACAGAAAGTCTGGTTCTTGAAAAAGATACGAACATGTAGAACGTGATTCTGCTGTCTAACTTCTTACCCAGGGATGCTGTGAAGCCTTGGAGTCTGTTAAACAGATGCCCACTTCAGTGGTCCATGAGCAGCTTTCCGTAAAAATAACTGAAGCGTTATCTGGATCAGGACAGTGTAAAATCTCTTTGGCTCTTACAGGTGATCTGTACTTGAAAATGTAATTTGGAAAAAATATTTTGAGTATTAAACTTCATCACAAAACAGGGAGAAAGTAGTCTTTTTCTTCCACAGGCATTGTTGAGTTCTGATGCAAATTCCATGCAAATTACTGACCTTGGGAACACGATGGGGGCAATCTTTACGTAGGCATGAACAATTTCTCCAATGTACTAAGGCATAAATAGTCTTGGTTTTGACATCAGACATGCAAGAGTGTTTCAGGTTACTGTTTCTGGAGCAAATGTATTTATTAAAGCCATTGCACAAAAATCTGCTTTACAGTTGCTCTTCACTGACCTTTTCCCAGATTGTCCATTGTTATTAAAAAGTAGCTGGTTATTTTCTGAATTAACTTTTGTCTGAGCACTAGAGGATGCAAATTCTGTATGATTTGGTTAAGGTGGCTTGAGCCATATCTGTGACAGTAATAGAGGTAAGCGTTCAATGATCCCATGAAATGCCTGTAGGCTTGCAGACAGTGTCTAAACCTTCTTGGCTCTTCACCGCCTTAGATTAGTCCTGCTTTTGGTCATAAAAATATGCATTTAGAAATTAGTATAATTAATCAAATAGATATTCAAGCTATTCAAAGTGTATGTATGCTGTGATTTTTTTTTTTTTTTTTTTTTTTTTTTTTTTTTTTTTTTTTTTTTTTTTTTTACACTCATGCACGCATACCATCAACGTTCGGATTTGAGCATATTCTTAGACATTCTTTTTGATGATAAATTGCTTATCTCTACTGCTCTAGTGAAAAGCGGAAACATTTGCTTTTGGAATTCTAGGGAATTATAGTCACGCTCGCTTACAAGGTCTTCTCTGAAGGAAGTACAGCGACCAGCAGGCTTTTATTTATGGCAGGCAGTAAATTTGCTGAGTTTCACTGGGGAAGAGAAAACTAGAGGGGAGGACTGGAGGAGATATAATAAATAAATAAACAAACAAACAAACACACTTTCAAATCCAGAAACTGGAAACCTCGTAATCTGCAAAGCACTGTTTTCGGCCCTCCAGTAGGAAAATGTACCACAGAATAAAGACAGAAATTTTGTTTGCATTTCTTTGCTTTTGTATGAAGAAAACACATATTGTAGCCGGCATCCTCCAAATGTTTCGGGCTGGGTTTGGTGGGTTTTCTTCAGATTCCATCTTGGAGTTCTGTATTATTAAAATATAAGCTTATAAAGGAGAGTCTGTCAGAGTCTTAACTGCAGCAGTGCTCCTGGTGCTACTGCGATTTTGTATGTGTTTCATTATATGCTGTACAAAATTTCAGTATATGATGTACACATTCCTAAACATTAAGTATAGCCTACGAAATAACAGCACCTCATAAAAAGGGATCTTTTTCATACTAACGATATACTTAAGCTGTTCAGAAACTAACTGAACTCGCAGCTTACTTCCTGAGGCAGGATTTGGGGATATATTTCATTTAAACGGGGCAGCCATAGTGAGTTATGAATTGTGAAATGACCGTGATGTTTACTGCGTAAGAGGTGCAAAATTGTTAATGGATAGGTGAAGTCTCCCGTACCAAGTAAATTCTTACGTGTTGCATGTCTGTATTATCAACGGTTAGAT
The DNA here is from genome assembly GCF_000710305.1 of Buceros rhinoceros silvestris. Taxonomy (NCBI): domain Eukaryota; kingdom Metazoa; phylum Chordata; class Aves; order Bucerotiformes; family Bucerotidae; genus Buceros; species Buceros rhinoceros. Next base: position 96,570 of record NW_010387801.1, read on the forward strand.
CCAGAAAGTGATCTGCTGGAAACGCTGCCCAGCCTGTTAAGAAGAAAGTAAGGCAGGTTTTTCCATTTCAGCGGCTCATTCCCTCCTCATTGAAAACTAGTGTCTTACTTGGCCTGAGGTAAAATGTGACACTGAAATCACTTCTTAATGTTCCTCAGATTTCTGCTTCACTTCTTTACTTCTGTGCCTGGTGGAATTAGAAGGGGAAGAATTCCCACCAAAAAACCAGCTCACGAAAGGCTGGAAATGTGTCCTGTCTGTTGCCTCACAGTCGTGTGTTATTTGTCACCAGCTTTTCTTTTTTACCACCCACCCCACCGTGTTTGTACTGTTTAGGTGTCCTTACGCTGCATGTAGAAAGTCTAAATTTGGGAAACTGTAGTGTCACAGCAAACAGTACCAGAGGCTTCTGTTGCCATTGACCAGCTCTGTTCACATACACGCAGGTTTCAGAGCCTTTAAGTTCTGTCTGGGACAGAAAATTAAATCTCAGCTTCTTCTCAGGCCTTCTAGTTCTTATGATTTTACTGAAAATTTTCACAACATTTGTTCTTTTTTTTTTTTCCTCCTAAAGTTCTGAAGCAGGAGCTCACTAGGAATATTTTAGAATTTGTTTCACAGAAATCTTTCCACCACAGGTAGCTTGGAGGAAGGTCAGAGAATGAGTGTGAGTTGCCAGGTTTTCTTTGTCACATCACTATCAAAACTGAGGCTTAACAAAACCCTGCAAGTGTTGTCACACTTAGGTGAAGGATAAAAATTAGTTTTTCTTTTTCTGAGAGTTTTCCCTCAACTTTGACTTACTGAATTTGCAATGAGTGGAGATAAAAGAGCTTGGTGTGAGAGCAAATTATTTGTTTGACCTTATTCATGCATTTGAAGCTTATGTGATTTATGAGATTGTAGAAGAGTTGTGAGACAATCTGTTTCTCTGAGATAGTGTATATTGAAGAACTTCTCTCTTTATGTGGGAGAATAAAGGTCAAGAAACGAGACTTTTCACTGGTGTGCCCTTGAAATAATATAATTAAATTTAAAATAAATGGCAGTGAAATAATGTTAAATGAAGGAAATTCTCAGTGGTAGGTAAATTTAAACCATTAGTCAGGTGTGCTCTAGTGATTGTTTTAAATATCAGATTTACGTTCATCAGAATCTGAATTTCCTGTGCTTTTTTTTGTTTGGTTGGGGTTTTTGGTGGGAGAAGCACTACTCTGTGAATCAAGGCTCTTACAGATGATGCATTTCTTGTACTGCACTTTCATGTGACTGAGGCATCTGGGTACTTGATATATATCTTATATTTTTTTAAGAGAGTAGGGGTAGTTTCTCAGTATCCTTCTGTTCCACCATGCCTGTGTTTAGGGGTTCCAAGATCCAGGGAGACACATGTTCTCTTGTGTGCTGCAGGATTCTTTATCTTAAAGGCTGCTTTAAATGACAGTTTTAAATTAGTGCCTCTGCTTTCATTTCACCGTGTTCCTTTCCATCATCCACGTGAGTGGTGAAACCTGACTTGGTGGGTACTGCAGTCTAATAATGACTTGCCTTAGGGGCTGTCTGGCCTTGTGCCACAAGCAATCTAAGTGTCATTACTCGATTGTGATCTGTAAGTTGCTGTATCTCATTGCAGCGATAAGGAAATTTCAGAGGGTGAGAAAGGAGGAGGAATGGAAGGGTACAGTGAGAGAGATGATGTGCCCTGGAAGAGAAGTAACTGCACAGGTTTGGGGATTAGGTGTATGTTCCTCACATTGGGCAAAACCAGCCCAGAACAGTGCAGAAAGTTTAACAATATACATTTATAATTTCTCAAGCTTAGCTGAAGTAGTTAAGGTAAGAAAGGTGGCCTCGTCTTCTGAAGGGCTTCGTGCCCCCCACAGCCCAGACCTTTGAGCAGAGCAAGAATTAGGAGGCTGGCCCAGCCCCAGGGAATGGATTCCCGTTCTGACCAGTCACTACCTTCTTTAGTCTTAATGATACAGTCAAGAAAATAAAGTGGAAGAGAGACCATCACGCAGAGAAGCTCTAAAGCTGGTTGCATCTGGGAAACACCAGAGAAAACTTAGCAACCTGGCTTGTGTAAGTGGTTTTGCAAGTTCTATCCAGCTGCCTAATTCTGCATCTATAAGCATGCAATTACTCTTCTTTTTAATCTGGCTGTCAGACTAGCGATTTGGTTCACAACCATCACGTAACGTGTCTGTTTCACGCTTTGAAAAGAAATGTATGAGAGAGTAAATCTCTGTAGCTCATGTAAATATTGGTTTTGCCTTTTGCTTCAGTAAAAAGGCTTTGCACAGCAGTAGATGAGGATGCCGGGCCAGGGGCGTAGAATAAGGTTTCTCAGAAATTCGGCGCTAACTAACATCATGCGCATTGAGCTAATGGAATCTTGTCATCACCTGTAAAACTTCTGTCAGCAAACATCTGGGTTAGATTGAACTTCCCAATAAACTGTACTAAAACAGACAGGGCACGAAAGGGTTTGTATGTGAAACGCTGAGAAGAGAGCCCTGAGAATCACAGTATTCTCCAGACTGTCATCCCAAAGAATTAAAATATCCTCACGAGAGAGGTGGCCTCTTTCTGTAGAACTAGACTTGACTTTGGCAATTCTGCATGTTTAAAAAAACCCAAATTCTAAATAAAACCAAATCACTGCAAAAATATCAAAGCCAAGACTTTGGCACAAGACAATGGAAAGAAACTATGTCTTCAGTTTCTGTGAGCATCTACAACACGCTGAATCTGTGCAGAGAGAGCTGTGTCTTTGTGATTGTAGGCCTAGATTAAAAAGCAGTTAATCTGCTTGGTCTTGTTCTGTGCTACAAAGTTGTTGCTAGTGTACAAGTTGTGAATGGGTTGTCGGTGCTGGGCTCTCGCTTGGGGGCGTGATGGTATTGCAGTGTAGTGATGTCAGGGCACAGACCTAAGGACAGATTCCAAGGCGTTATTTTTCACAGGGAACAATTGCCCTGCTCTGCTGTATTTGCTGTATTTTTACGGCCATAAATAACTGTCAAGAAAGACTGGAAATTCCTTTAAAATACAAGAAAAAACATTTTTGCTTGTGAGGATGCTCAAAAATCAGCAGAGGTGATTGCTGTGGAGACCAGACCTTGAGAGCCAACTGTTCTCCAAAAAACCAGGTAGTGTGCCAGCGGTAAGGGGACTTCAAAAAGAACAGAGCATGGCCACTGCGAGTGCAGCCAGAAAAGCTGCTGCAGCAGCTCCCGTCCCTGTTGTCAGCCTGAGGCTTTTACTCTCTTGATGGTATGATGTTTGGGAAATGGGGGAGCTGCTGTTCGTGGAGGCGATGTCCGGAGCCAGGCTGTTTTCTCGCTGCTCCAGCCTTTCTCCTCCATCCCTCCCCAGTGTTCAAAATTCACGGAGTCATAGAATTAGAATTACAGGCTGGTTTGGGTTGGAAGGATCCTTTAAGTGTTGCGGTGAGCAGGGGCATCTCTGACTAGATCAGGCTACTCAGACCACCGTCCAACCTGACTGTTGTATTTTATTCTGCAAATACCATCTCAGACCAGAAACCACAGCAGCAGCAGTTGTCTGTGGTAGGACCAGGAGGTATAACCATACAGAGCCCTGCAAGCTGCTTTTGCCCTCCCCCACCCCCACCCCGAACATGCATTTTTCTCAGCTCCCTGAAGGTCACTTGTGCCTGTGCATGGAACAGGTGTCTCTTGTGAACTCCTTCAATAAATGGAATTTGAAGAAAAGCTCCTGCTGTCAGTTGACACAGGTGCAGCCCCCATTCAGGAGATGCTGTTTGCACACACACACGCTGCTGTTTACTGTCTGCGCTGCGGTCAGAGCAGTGCCAGAAGGGCACTGAAGCAAGATGGAGCATGGGTGTGCTTTGCTGCCACTGTTGTCAAGTGATGTGAACTTCCATAAAGTTCCGTCTCGGTGGGCAGAGTCCTTTTTGCTCCCTGAAGCATTAAAAAGTGCTCTTTCAAAGAGCGCCTCAGAGGAAAGCAGAAGCCATTACTAATCATGATATGTGAAATGGAATAGAAAATGTGTCTGTGTGACTCTGAGTGGGTTTGCTTGGTAGGTTACCTCACCCTTTGATTAGATTTTATTTGACTTTTCCCCCTACCCCATACTACAGCTTCTCCAGGAACAGTCCCGTTAATTTGCAGCATCTGGCAATGTGTGACGATGCCCACGGGTTATCTTTGAGCCAGCCCTGCCAGTGCTGAAAAAACCAACTCATTGCAGATGGCTGCTGAGCAAAGGAGCACCCAGCTGGGTTATCGTCCTGCCTTCATAGCCCTCCAGAGCTGATCAGAGACCTGTCAGCATAGTCCCCAGTATAGCCATGAGCGAAGCTTGTGTGTTAAAACAGGGTGAGCAAGTAGGAGTGGAGCTGGCCATGTGTAAGCCGCACCCTGGGCTGTCACAGCACTGGATAGCTGCAGTAATAGAGCTTCAGAGAATTCAGTCTTCCCCAGCACTGGTTGTGGTCTGCGCAGCTGCCCAGAGCCTGTGGGCATTGGAGCTGCAGGATCCCCACCTCGCCTGGGGTCTTTGCCATCCCGGAGCTGTCTGCCGCACGCTGTCTCTGGTATGTATGCAAGGAAAAATTGCTGAGTGTGTCCAAGATCTCCTGTTCACCACATACTTAAATAAGATCAACAGTAGGATTCCCAGCATGAACCTTTTCCTTTGTGCCTATATATTTCCATTTCTGAGTGAAAGATGTCCACAGAAATGACAGACATTTTTCTGGCAAGAAACCGAACAAGCTCTTAACATCAGCTAGTGCCTGTTAATGGGGCCTTCTGACAAAAGGCAAGGCTCGACGCACCCTTCCACAAGCATTGGCCTGTGTAATTTTTTTCCCCAAGTAAAGCTTTTAGGTATATTTATTCCATTGAAAATAGTGCACTAAAAACAAAACAAAAACCCCACCCCACAACTTTTACAAAAGCAAATGAAGAACAGATGTAGCTGAGCAATACTTTTTAACCCAGGAGTAATAAATGTTTGGAATGGACTGCTGTGAAGGTTATTAAGACTAAAACAGTGGGGTCATTCAAATAAGAGTTGAGAGCATCCAAGGGGGTGGAATCGGAGTAGAAAAGAAGTGGATAACTGAACATTATCCACTGTGTTCTTGATGATGCATAACACCCGGTGCACTTGTTTTACGTTGTAGGACTTGAAAATCTATCTGCATGGGTTAAACAATATACTGAGGATTATGCCTTGGTAAAAGCTGTGGAAAGTTGATTATAATAACAAATGCCAACAAGTGAGCCTCTGCACTGCATCCCTTGGGAGAAGAGCTGTTTGACTTTATTCCTTCTCTGATCTCATGGAGGATGTAGATGTGACAGCTTGAAACAGTTAAAAACATTTAAATTTTATACTGACTGTGGTTACTGTGGAGAGATTTAATACACTGTGAGGAACATTGAATTTTGAAGAAGAAAGTAATATTGCAGGGGCATTTCAAGTGCATGTTGAACAGATCATTACAAAGATAGGAAGTAAAGAGTTGTGATATTCACAGTTGATGCGAACGAACAGCAAGCAAGGCACTACTCTATGCTGGTATCCGCTACTCCAGGATTATTATTGGATGTTTGTCTAATCAAACAGCTGGAAAAGCCACAGGGTATGAACACTGCAGCCAGCAGTGACTGTTACACCGACGTCTGTCTTGACTTTGCTCAGGCTGTGCTTATAACTTCCTTGTAATAGTTTTTTCCCCTCTCGTTCAGTTCCATCAAGCTGGTGGGTATTTGGTATTATTTATTTCTGTAGATAGTGCCTTTATTGGCACTTGTTAAATACCCGTTTTAAACCCTGAGTGCTTAGTCGGCTGATGCCAGATGTATCGTGGCGTGCGCTGGCTCTCCTTCCTCAATGCACGAAATCATCAGCTCTGAAGTGACACCCACCAACCTGAAGCTGGATACAGAAGTTCGGGTTTCATCTTTTCTGGGCATGTGGCACGTTGCAAGATGTGTTTTAATCTGGCGGATAAGTAACGCAGCTGAGCGTTCAGATTCCTGTCTAGAGTTACTGCCTATGACTTCATACACCCAGAGAGAGTACCAAAACGAGGAGCACTGAGGTGTCAGTTAGTAAATCCTTAGTTAGGACGTTTTCAGATTTTTTTATAGGAGAGCTTCATTTTATACTGTGAAAGATAGATAGAACTGGAGACAAAGAATTTGCCTCTTGTTCCAGCTTCTCAGAAGTAACAAAAGCTAGTAATTATGTCCAGGGTTTTCAGTTATCTGCTTATAAATAGCTCTCTGAGCATTAATTAAGCCTCGCAGCAGCAGTCAGATGTCTTCTTATACCCCGTTTTAAAGCTAGAGAGACACTGAGAACCTAAACAGTACTATCTGCTCGCCACTTCTCTAATTGTTCTCCTGTCTGGAACCTACATACAGTAAAAGAAAATGAAGCAAATATTTCTTTGAGGCTGAGCAGTGGTCACTTGACAAAATGCCGTTTGCTTTCTGAGCTGTCCCTGCATGTCCCTGCTGAGTCCCTGACGTGGATCTAAATACTCACGATGCTCAGAAACACTAAACAGCTTTTCCGCTGCAAACATCATTTATCAAAGCTGTAATAAGGGCAACAGGCGCAAATGACTCGAATACAATGGCAAGTCTGTAAGCGCCCAGCGCCTCGCTGAAGTTGTTTCTAAAGTTGTTGTAAAACAAAGGGGAGCTTTCCCATTTATTGTCCTGCGAGGATCTCGATGACTACTCCGGACCTGAACTTTAACCTTGTAGGCTATTGTTCTTACCGAATTACAGAATATTTATGAGTGGCTAAAAGACACAGCCTGGTTTGTTTTCTTGTACGATTCTCACAGCGGAGCGAAGTGATCAAATTTTGATCCTAAACCGTGCGGGTTTATGACGTGAGGCATTCTGTAGCTAATAGTCACACTTGTAAAAATAACAAAGGAAAAGCAATAAAGATCTGCAGATCACATGAGGCCTCATCAAGTAGCGCATATCTGTGGAGGCGGCTTGTAGTGAAGAGAGGAGTCAGAGTGCGTTGACAGCTCGCTGCCTTTGTTCCTGTTACAGGACAGCCCAATGCCCGACGGTGAGCCCAGCTCTCTCCCAAAGGGGGACCTTCCACATGTGCCTCAGCCCTGTGCAGACAAAGCCTACATGACATGACCTCTTTTCCTGTGCACGTTTTAGCCTGCAGCCATTGGTCCAGCCTGTCTTAACTGATGACAGTCTTCCAGGTGCTGTTCTGATCTTAATCTCCTGGCTGAACCATGGGCCTAACATGGTAAGCTATAAATCTCTGCAGGTCACCGAGAAGTCTGCTGGTGTCATTTCTAATTGACCTCAGGGAAAAGAGACCAGCTTAGTTCATAATTTCCCAGGTTTACAGATTCGCAGGCTGGCATTTCCAAAGCACTGCTCATGACTTCTCAGTAATAAATTATGTTGGAAAGCCGACAGCTGCGATAATTCATGATCTTTCTGCAGCTCTTATAGTACATGTTAATTGGAGGAAAAAATATTTATAGAAAGTTCTCAGTGGAGAATTGGGAGGAAAAAACAGCATCGGAAAGTCAATGTTTTCCACTGAGTAAATTCTTTTCATGTAAACGTATTTAGAATTTCCTCCTCAGTAGCAAGAAGAAACAGACTGTGGTATGGGAGGAAAGAGCCAGCAGTTCCATAATATATATGAATATATTTCATGGCACTTACTGCTGAGTAGCTCCGTGTTTCTGAGCTGTGGGGTGAGCCCTGGGGCTGGGTCTTGGGTTGCACAGATCTGCCCGGCTCCAACAGCTCCTGTAAGATGTGGCAGAGCTGCCTCAGTTACGAGGTTGCTCTCTAGGTGTAATAACATGAAATGATATGAGGAAATACTTGAACATCCAAAAGAAAAGAAGTTCTGGGTCAGCTTTACGTCAACTGGATTTTTGACAGCGTAAGAAAACATATTGCTCTAGCCATTACCGTACTTGAAATGTAACCGGGAGTTAGGAGCTGATTCAAAGCGCACTGACAGATTCCTGGTGATCTCGCTGTCAGCAAAACAAAGAGTTGTTTAATTGCTAAATATGATTTTAGTTGTTTCGTTCAGGATTTTTTTGCAAAGGGAGACTACAATTAATCTCAATTAAGGCACAGTTTATTAGCACAAATTTGCTATTAAAATCCATTAATACAGGTCTTTCCTCTTTATTCTTCTACCAATTTTTTGAATACCACACATTTCAAATTAGTGAAATGTTATTTTGATGTGGAATAACCCAGCACTGTGCTCCTTTAAATCTGAACAACAATTTCATCCTTAGTCACAATTCCTGGAATTCCTGGAAAAAATTCAACCTGTTGGCTCTGATTCTTATCAAACTAGATTTTCAGCTAATGCTCCATAATGAGTATCTTACTTTTTGCCCATTTTCCAGTGGTGTTCTGGGTTCGGTTACTGCTTCAGACCTAATCCACAATTACATTATTTTGTAATCTTTCCCAAATCCTTTGGAAACTTTTCCAGAAGGCTTCTTGGGAAAGCTGTGCTGTGTAAACATTTCAGAAGTGAAACAAAAGAATTTTCTACCCATTTTCGAAGAGCTAAATACTAAGGATAAATATGGTACTTCTACCTATTAAGTAAGAGTGAAGCAATTTGGAAAGCTGCCCTTTAACTGCTCTGAGTTTCAATATCAGCTTATGATATCTTTAAAAAGTAATTTAGCACCTTTCAAAAATACAGCACTAATTTCCTGATAGACAAATGAACCTTACTATTACGTTTGTTTTGGGAAGAATGATTCGTTTATTCAGTTCTCTGCTACTGACTGGTTTTAATTTGTTATTGATTCCTTACGGATTGTCCAAGTCACAAGTTATTTCTTAAGAGCTGTGCCACTATTTAACTTGGCATTTCTGAGGCAGGCTTAGCTCATGTGGAGCTGTGGAGCTGAGACACTTGTATTAATCAGCATTCAGTCTAGTCTCATACTTGTGGATTACATTTATATCCCAGCGACATTACCGGAATGGCCTAAGCAAGGCAAAAAAATAAGCACACTGAGCCAGGAAAAAATAAATTTCATCTTTCAGCCATCTTTCTGCTCTGTACAGTCACCTTTCTTTTAACCAGTTAATGCTGTAACGAACTTATTTCGGAGAAACCTGCAGGGAGGACAGGTCTTGGTGTCTGCTGGGGCAGGGAGCGTGGTGTGGAACCAGCACAGATGAGAGAACGTGGATCCATGTGACGTTCTGACGTAAACGTCTTGTTCCTTCCAAATTCTGCTCAGAGGGTTTGTCGTAACCTTTTCATGCAATTTGATTTTTTCAAAGTTAATTTCCTACAGTAATTACTGGAAATACCCACTTAGTGGTAATACACTTACAGAATGCTTTTGTCTCAAAGACACAGAAGTTTATCCTGTGATGGTTTATAGCCCATGAGAAGTCCTTGGTTATAGCTACTCGGACTGTTTTTCTGTTATGTTCTCTGACACCTGGATTTTGAATATTAAGTAACAATGCAGGAAATAATTAGGAAAATTGCAGCCAGTCACTTGCAATACCTGCCCCTTAATTTAAATTCTACTGAGGTGATTCAGCAAATTAGCGTTACAAAAAGAAAACGTAGCCCAGAGGTTGAGAAATAGTACTGATCATAACTAGCAGTGTCAACAGTTAACTCCAAACATACCAAGGAAAAGGTTCTAGGTGTCAAGTGATTTCACTTACAGCTGTTTTCCAGCTAATGAAGCTGTTCCTTATTCCTCAATGTTTGATGATTCTCGTACATGTGTTATGTAGAAATGACACACATCCCCTTACTACCACCAACCGCAGCTCTCCCTCTCTCTAACAACCTGTGCTTCTGCTGCTTCCGAGTTTAGATGTCAAAGGTGTTAAGACATCAAAGTAAGTGCCTATTTGGTTGGATTACCAAAAATAGTCCATCTCTTTCGGTACTCAGCTTGCTCAGAAACAAGTTGTTGTAGGCAGCTTTGTCCCGTGTTCCCACAAACTGGAATCTACCTCCTGGAGACCAACATGCCGTGAATCCCAGGAGCCTCGTCTGACAGTGCAGCTTGCGTGGCTTGCTATGGCTGAACTCCTGTTAGAAAGAAATGGGTCTTTTTCCATTAAAAACATAGGTGAGTGTTGGGTTAAATCACCGATGCCTCTATTTAGTGCTGTCAAGGAATGCTCCAAGAAGGACCTGAGTTTCCGAGTTATGATGACAAGATCGTTTTCCTGCTGTTTGAAAGGG
>NW_010387801.1:106957-113494 GCF_000710305.1 Buceros rhinoceros silvestris
AGTTGCTATCAGTCTCCTCAGTGTGTATTACTTTCCACCCAAACCCACTTTAGTTGCATGGGTTGAATTCCAGCTACATTCCTCAGAGCTTTGCCTCATCCCTGTCCACGTGCTGATGGAACCACTTCTGCTGCCATAGGCGCGCATGCCTGCCCAGCCGGCTAGAGGCCTGACCTTTTCCAAGATTTAAGGGCTGAGAAGAAAATTCCCTCTAAGGAGTAAATGTAATGACGTTTCGATCCCCTGAGAAATGCTGTCGTAACCCTGCCTAGATTCTCCCACTGTTTGGGGTTTATTTTTAGCTCTGGCATTCTTGAAGATTAATAAGCATAGTGCGGCTGAAATGACCCTGCCCGTTACCTGGCCAAAGTGTTACGTGGTTGAGTACTGAAGCTGAAATGATGCCTTAGGGAGAAGCACATGCTACAGACTGCATAAGGGTGTAGAAACTTCAGTTTTGTTCTGCTAGAGATCTTTTGACTTATTGCTTGCTGGCTAGTGAGCCACAGGTAAGTGTGGAACAAAACTGGCACCGAGTGTTTCAGAGCAGAGGGACAGAAAGGGGAAGTTCGATAGAGAGGTGAATTCCAAATGCCCATCTCTGCCCATTAACAGATGTAATGTACACGAAAAATCAAAAAGAAAAGTGAAAAAGTGTTTATCATCGCTGAAAGCGGAAGCAAAAGCTGAAAAATAGTATTAATCTCAAGTTCAGAACACTGAATTCTAATTTTTATGAGGGCTTCTAGCAAGTAAGGATATAACCCTGCAGTAAGCCACTGGAGCTACTCTGGATTTCAGATTGGAGCACTTTAAAAGGAGAATTTGAATTATAATATCTGTGCAGAAACTGGTGAACATTCATTCATAGGGGTTTTTTATATCTAATAATGCTTACCAAAAAAAAGTTTGAAATATCTTTGCACGTATGTTTGTAATTTAGAGAAATTTTATATTTATTCCTATCTATTGGTTTTTATGATAAAAAAATTGTCTCAATTTTCCACCACCTTCATCCATAATAAGTCACATGAGATTTTTTTTGTTACTGTGTTGCATAGGTACACCTAAAAAAAAAAAACCAATAAGAAAATCTTAGTTGTGTAAAACTAAACCTGCCAATTATTGCTGAGAAACTTAACACAAGGGGCTTGTTTGTAAATGTTATGAATGGTACTCAATGAAAACTTTGTTTGATTTCACTTATGTTTAGTATAATTTGTTCTGCTCTAGGGCATCCTGCGAATAGGAGATTGTACGCAAATGAATACTGAGTGAAGCAAAGATCATTAAGAGAGGAACTGGGGGGGAACCACACATGCTGGACACAATTATGTGTGTGTGTTATATTATGCTATCTTGGACACATCAGCCCTGACTGCTTTGTTCCTTAGAATGACCTTTGATCAAGAGAGACTGCATGTGTCTTTGGTCATTCCCACATCCTAGGCTACTGTAGATGAAGGGAATTTCTGTGGTGTCTTAACTATAATCGCACTGGGAGCTGCCTCATTGTGTGCAAACACTCTGGTAGATGTCTGCCTTGTTGGGAGTTTACAATTGGAGGAAAGGATGGTGGCATTACCTCAAGCATACTAGGCATTGTGCCAGTGTAACTGAGCAGATGGTGACCCGTGGGTCATGGGACTATATTTCTGAGATAGATGGGAAAGGAAATTCTACGGTTTGCAGACCAGATGGAGGGTTCTCACAGAGCTGGCTGTAAGGAGTGTATCTACACGTGTGTGTGTGTGTAAGAGAATGTCAAATCTGAGTAAAATAGCAAGTGGATATTATTAAATGTAGGAATGGCTTTTACTCGAGGATGTCAAGTAATAAAGGTATTTTACATGGCTGTTAAATGCAGCACTCACAAGTTTCCTGCTAGCTTCTGTACTTCACTCTTGTTTTCATTTCAGGGCATTTGAATTACTTCTATATAAAATACCTGTAATTAAAAAACCCTATTGTTCTTATTCCAAAAAGATAAGTGATTTACTTTCTCTCTCGTATTCGCTTTATCCAGATTTTTCTTTCAAAGTGGGGTTTGTTTCCAGATAAATTACTTTTTTTTTTTTTTTTCCAAAAGAGGGTACCAGGTGTACAGTTTATCTCCGCAAAATGGTATTCTCTGTCAGCCCGAATTGGCTTCTTTCTCTCTATTATGTCTTGAAGGCTTTTGGGGGATTTTTGTTGTGTCACTTGAAGGAGGCTTGTAAAGCAAACCAGATACTCCTCAAGCAGTAAAGAGAGCTCTGGCTGCCAAGTGTCAACATTTATGTGGGTTTAATTTGCAGGTTGTTTAGACACTGAAAAAATTGTTGCTGTATTGATCTGAAAATGTAGAAGATGTTTGATCTCTTGGAGCAGAGTATATACTTGACTAGAAGGACTAATACATGTCTGACAGATTTTGTGTGTCATGAAATGATACGTGCATCCCCAAAACGAGGAAGAGCGGGATTTCTTTTTCTGGGAAATTTTCGATTCTCTTGTAGCGAATACCTGTGCCAGTACATAATCCATAAGCTATTCCAGGAAGGAAAATGCAGTTTAGGGTCTCTTTCTCGAGCGGGATTTCTTTTTCTGGGAAATTTTCGATTCTCTTGTAGCGAATACCTGTGCCAGTACATAATCCATAAGCTATTCCAGGAAGGAAAATGCAGTTTAGGGTCTCTTTCTCAGGGTATAAATCAATGGAAAGAACCTCCTCTTGGTCTCTCTGTAATGATTGTGGCTACAGGAAAGGACAGATATTGTGCATTGTTCAGAGTAAAAAAAAGTGAAAAGTCTTTTGCTCTTTTTGCTTTGTGATTTGTTTTCCACCTTGAATTTAACTTTGTAGGTGATGTTTATGGGCAGAAAATTTGGTGTCTGGGTGGTTTTGTTCCTCCGAGGTAGGAAAACACGTCACTGTTTGGAATCAAGATGTGTGAAGAGGCGTCGGGTACCAGTCTCTTTGTGCCTGTGTCTAATACCAAGGCCCCAGGTGGTGAAGCACGTGCCGAACTTCTGAGTAGGAGTGGTCTCATTTACTTAAGTGGGACTAGTCCTGTGCTTGTGAGTTAGACATATGTTAAAATGCTTGGTTGAACTGGGGCCCAAATTTCTGTTTTATGGAAAATTCACATGTGCAAGGAGTAATAGCACGATTAATCTCTTTTCATGAAGTGTTGCTTTAATAATTTTACCTAGGGCTTATTGTGCGTGGTACTTTTTACCTTCAAGGCCTTTTCCAAACATCAGTGCAGGGATTCAAATCGGGGTTATGGTGGTGAGAATTCTGCGGTCTGGTATCTGACCTTGCAGGTCTGTACCTCCACGTTCTTGACAGGAGGCTCTTGCCATGCAGCTGGGCTGGCTGAACCAGCAGCTTTGGCTCTGTCTCCACTTGGCACCTTGGCACATTATCTCCCAGGTGGAATTCTGGAGGCTGTAAGAGGGTTTCAAAGCCTTTCCCAGATCCAAATTTTCAATCTAATGACTTCATTCGCCACTGAGTGAAGCAGAGGTGGTGACGTAGCTGCGTTTGCCATGCTTGGCTTATCCCTTCCTGCTCTTTACCACAGCTACTCAGAAACAGGAGAAGGACCAAAAATCCATATGGACCACAGTTACATTTAAGATACAGACCTAATTCTTGTTGGCTGCAGAAACGCTTCTCCTGTGTGCTCAGATCTCAGTGCTGCCTGTGATGAGTATTAACTCACCACAACGTTTATGTCAATGTGTAGGATCTCAGCATCCAGTGATGGAGGGCTGATTCCAAGGCATGAGAAGCATTTGCGGTACAGTGACACTGACAGTTGATTCAACTCTTGATGCTGCCTCGCAGAGTATTTTTCCATACAAAGGGCCTGATTGCAGAGATCCAAGAGTTTTCTTCAAGGACGGGAGGAAGGCCAGCTGTTCTGCAGGTTGATTGGTGTGAGTACTTGGAGTGAGGTTTCTCCTTCTTCTGCGTAGTATGACAAGGTCCAAGCCTTGATATAGGAATGACCTTGGGTTTCTCTCTGTAAATCTCAGTAGTAGCAGCTAGGTGGCATTTTTAAATTTTATATTAATCTCTTTTTCTCCAGGAAGAAAAATTCCTTTAAAGATTTTTGTTTTACACAGTGTTTTCAGCAAAAGGGCTCCTCCTACTGCTGCAGTTTCCTTTCCAAAGGCAGATGTTCAAGGTATTTTCTTCTGTCCCTTCCAGTAAAAATTCACATCAGTTCATGTGGCAGAAGAGAAATTACTGTCTTTTCCCATTTTCTTGTTCCTGACAGAAAAGAGATAACTTGTGTTTTACAGAAAAGGAGCCTTTTTTGTGTGGGTGGCTCTATGAAATACTTGGGTGGGTTGTTGTCTGTGACACCAGCCTGCTTACTGAGTTGTGTATTTATTGAAGGTGCCATTGGAAGGTTCAGAACTCGGCTGAAATATGAGGAAAGCACTCTTTTCTGCCCAGAGGTCTTCATACATGATGGCACTGCCCAGTGCCGCTTTTTCTCTTCACCTTTCCTGAAGGTAAATAAGATGTTTAACTAGGGCCGTGATCAGGCGAGCACATTTCAAATGCATGAAATGAATCGAAATGTCGTACGAAGGGAGGGAGTAATTAGTGTGCTGCAGTTACAGACAGGCTATTCCTGTAAAAGATGAACTCCAGGTTGTAGGAGGTCTTGGATTTAATGGTGTGCTAGTGTTCCTTGCTAATGTGTGTGCCGCTGCACTGCGCTTAAGCGATATACGTGGGAACTCCTGAAGGATCCTCTTCACATAACTAATAAGCCACTAGAAATTCTTTAAAGGATCACACCCTTTAAATGAAAGTATTGCCTCATTAGGAATATCAGAAAATAGAGGGGCTGAAGAGAGCTGAAAATGGAGCTTGTGACTTAACAGTTGAAAAGCAAATCTAATTAGTCTGATATTTTAAAGTATTAACAGGGGGCTATAAAAAAGATGGATTGGAGTGAAGAAATTTGTTGGAAAGAAAATACTGGATAGTGACAAAAGCCCGATTTATTAACACTCCATGATGTGGAAACAATGAAAAGGGCATTAATTACTTTACTAGTACTTATTTTGCGCCATTGCCCGGCATAATTGGTTTATTGACCTCTCTTTAATCTTGAGTAGTTCTAAAAAAATAATTTCACTGGTGAACATTAAGTTCTGTGAAGGACTGTGGGCCTGTTTGTCCTGTCCTGTCTTACCTTGGGGATCAGTGAAACATTGCCTCAGACATACCTGTCCCTATGTGGAGGGTGGGGAATCTGGACGTTCTGTGTCCCAGCTCTGTGTATGCAGGCGTTGGTTTTCAGTCGGTACCAGATATATTTACTGTCTTAAAAGAAGTGGCTATAGTTAGATGTATTTCGTATGCTCTTCTATTTTCAGTTTAATTTCAAGTATCTCTTAAGTGTATACTCCTAATAATTCCTTCCTGGAAGGAAGTTCTTCATTTACAGTTTTTGTAAAATCTCTTCTCCATCTTCTCTCTCCTGCAAGGCAGTGCGTGCAACACGTGGGGTTGGCTGTAATTTATTTTTCTAGGTGTATTCATTGCTATAATTCACTTGAATCTTTTGCACTTAGGCTACTGACTGGAATAACTTCGGATGAAAATTCAGGATGTGTAAAATCGATGTTATTTTTCTTCTGGGAAATTTTTAGCAGATGCAAGATTTTTAGTACATTTCTGTGAGAAGAGCTGAATGAAATATTTCAGCTTATTTACACTGCTGAATTGTATCAACCTTGAACCACTGAGGTGTTTCATGGAAGCTGATGTTGAGGTGCCTGTATTTTACACAGCCAGATGGATATTTCTGAGTCACCAGGTCCTGTGATTACTGTAGTATCCTCTTGTTTTCCTATTTCTTAGCTGTATATTGATTAGCAGTTTGTGAGTGGAGAAGACTTTTTTACTATACTTACTGTAAGAATTTTGTTTGTTTATTTGTCATTGTCATAATGGACAAGCACGTGGACTTTAATAACTGTATCTTCAGGGTATCAGTCTTGATATACACCCAAAAGACAGAGGATGAATAGTAAACATGTAATTTTGGCTTCTGTTTTCTTTGGAATACATTAAGGACAGAAAAGTTCATGATTAACAACTGGTGAAACCTCTGTGGAAATCAGTGTAATTACAGTAGACAAGTGGTCAGAGACTGCCCTGTTAATATGTCCAAGTAGGAGGGCAGCTGTGTGGTACTCTGCTGTATGCAAGGTGACAGTTTGATGTACCAAGTCAGTAAAATTCAGTATACTGACACTTCCAGCTAGAAAAAAACCAGCACGTATCAAAGCAGCAATATTACAGTTTTTTGAATATTGGTTTTTTTCTGGAATATCTTGCACTCAAAATGGGACACTTGAATCAGGCTGGTTTAAGCTTTTTCCTTGAAGAAATGAACTGTATAACCAAACATCTAACAAGTAATTCTATTCATGTGCTTGCCTATCTTCCCAGATGTTGGGGGTTTTTTCACTCGAGCAGCTCTCAGTTGTCTTTCTCTGCTCCTTCCTTTCTCAGTCTCT
>NW_010387801.1:113577-114495 GCF_000710305.1 Buceros rhinoceros silvestris
AGTCTCTTTCCCCGCCTTTTGTTCCCTGTGGCTGAGCACTGGGCTCCCGCCCCACCTGCAGATGGGACTGCAGCATCTCCTCCCCTGTCTCCTCCCAGGTTCCTCAATAACCATCCTTACTCTGCCTTCGTTGGGAGACTCCTGCCTTCAGGTCTCTGTTGACTTTTGTTGGCCGATGGCATCCATACAAAACAGTGGGGTAACTTTATCGTGAGAAACATGAACAGTCCTCACTCCTGCCAAGGTTTATAATGTTTAGCTGGTTAGAAGATTTGCCTAAATTTAAAGTGTAATCAATAAGCATTCAGAAAAGCTCAGTTAAAAGCTGAGGTTGACTGCAAAATCTCAATTGCTGCTAGGTTTGGAGAACGTTGTCATATCTGTTTGTCTTCATTTACTTTAGCTGTTTAGAGAAGAATATCAGAAGGTACTTAGTGCTTCAGGTCTCCTGGGGTGTATTTGCTGACCAGGGTCCTCTCTGCATTACTTGCATATATTAATGAGATACTTTGTTAGAAATTATCCACATAAAGTGGATAATTGTGTAATTGGAGAAAATCAAGTCTGCTTATGTACTTGAAAAGTTACAGGGGAAAAAATTATTTTCTTGCATTTCTTGATGTTTGAATATTAAATTGATATTTAACACTAAATTGAAACTGTGGTCAGTCTTCAGGCCGTTGTGTTAGAGGGGGGAAAAAAGGCTGAAACTGTTTCAAAAGTAGAGTAACTTTTTTTTGATGCATGATCTGTAGTGTTCGTTATAGTAGCTGTTAATTCTGTATGTCTTATCTCTGGCTTCTGTCATGCAGGGCACTTAAAAAGGAACAATCAGTTTTGTTTTGTATTCAAACCGAACACTTGGGAGGATTTTTCAGCTATGATCTTTATGTATCCCTTCCTGAAGGGTAGAGAGGA
>NW_010387801.1:114655-152654 GCF_000710305.1 Buceros rhinoceros silvestris
CATGTTTCAGAGTAGTTAAGCACTGAATTTTCATCATGAGTATCCCCCAGAAACATTCACACGCTGCTTTTTATTGTCTACGTGAGGTAAGCTATTATTGAACAGTATTAACAACAAAAAGTGGTTTCAGGTTGGATTTGGGGGGGCGAGGAGGGAGGTGTAGTATAAGTGGTAGAGTTAGGTGCAGAATGCCCACCCTGTGTGTAAGGAATGCAGTGAATTAAGGTTTTGTCAGTATGGCTCTTCAAATGGGCACCACAGCGTCAGAACACGACTGCTGTTCCTATGGTCTGATCTATTCCGCCCCAGATCCCTGGGGAAAGCGGTGCGTGTTACCGCATTAATGTATTGTTGGTTTTTTCTTCACATTTAGCTCAGCTGGTTGTTGGAGGCAGCCTTTTCTGTGCAGAAATTTTTAGAGCACAATAAAGCCTTCATTCATAAGGAGGGAACCTGATGTTTACTTTTTTTGGCGGAATTCACCACTCACTCCCCAGTAAATCTAAAGTAAAAGCAGACACAGAGAGATATTGAAGTGCCTTCTATACCCACTGTGACTGGGTGCCGGGGAAATCGGTCCCATCGTGAGTAGCTGGACTCAATTTGGCCTGTGTTGCTCAGAAGTAGAAGTCACTCCCATGCGATGCTGACAAGGAGCCTAGGTGATGTTGATCCAGTTTGCAAGGTGGCAGGTGCTCTTACCTACCCACCCCTGCACCGGTCCCTTGACAGAGAAGCTGAAGCCAAAATACACAGAGAAACTGGCCTGATTTTCCTTTAAAATGTATTCTGGAGAAACCAAGGAATAAAGGAGGACAAAGAAAGAATGAAATAAGTAAACAATAGAGTTCCTGTTCTCATTTTATGCAGAAAAAACAGGGCTGGTGCTTCTTTTGGTAGTGCTGTGAATCAACACCTGCTTCAAAAAACTTCTCCACTGAGGAAAGGAAGAGTAGCCGGTTGATTTCAAAGCAGAGGTACATCTAGTTACAAACAAATAAATAGA
This sequence comes from Buceros rhinoceros silvestris, assembly GCF_000710305.1. Lineage (NCBI taxonomy): Eukaryota > Metazoa > Chordata > Aves > Bucerotiformes > Bucerotidae > Buceros > Buceros rhinoceros. The sequence continues at coordinate 115,662 of NW_010387801.1, forward strand.
ACCAGGTCCTGGCGGCAGCTCTCTTTGAAATCTCAACATGAACTTTACAGATCTCAGTATCTAAGTGTTCGCAATCCAGACACATGTTCGACTGTTAATAGTCACATATATAATTTGGGGTTTATTGGTATAAATTCCGAGGGTAATCTGTTCTTCTTCAGTTCAAAGCCATTTAGAAATTAGAGGTAAGAAAAATGTCTTACCATGCACATCTCATTGTCCAAAGAGAAATTTCCCCCTGTCACGTTCTTCAGTGTTTTGTCTTCTCTGGTCACTCAGAAAACCAACATCTCCTGAGTCTACTGCTGGGTGCTGGTTCCCTTCTGCTGTCCTGGCTCTGAAAACACTCCACAGTATTTCAAAGCAAAATAATATAATATATAATACTTGGTGAATACTTATAATACTTGGTGGATACATCACAGCACATCACCACCTCACACGGAACCATGGGTTTTGTAATGTCTTTTGAAGAGATTTGAAGTCCCAACAAAGAGAAGAATTTTCTCTGTGTTAATGAGTTTAGTGGTAGCTAAGCTTGTTACCAAGACTTTTAGATGATTTTGTAAATACTAAGGCTTTAAAAGGAAAATGTCTACAAAGCTGTTCTAGATTCCATCCAACAAAGAGACTGTATCATTCGTTTCAAAATGTTAATGTTTTTTGTCTCCTCGCCTTCAATTTGGTCAAGCAATCCCATATAAGTCATCTCAGTGCAGCCATTATTTATAGCTAATAATCTCCTTTAGCTGCCAAACCGAAACTGGATCTCCTTCACTCTTGAGCTGAAAGCGCTTTTCTTTCTACAATGTGCTGGAAATGTGCCAATTTACCAGTTCCATTAACTTAATGAGGTCTGACAGCCTGCAGCAAATTTTCTCATAATCTCTCCTGGATTTAAATTTGGTGCTGCACAAACAAGTGAGTATGACCAAGTAGTTGCTTTTTAACTCTATATATTCTGAGCAAAATTCCTTACACATCTTAAAAACAAAGCAGGCTCGAGTCTTTCTTTTTTTGTGGGCAGTTTTTTTTAATCTTGCAGCAATTGTTAAATTTACTGATTAATTTACTTTTAACAATCATCTGAATGCTGTGTTTGTGTTGACCTGTTAAAAATCAGTCTTAAAACTTCGAGTGATTTAAGCGTAGTACTGTTGGTGGTGGGAGAAGGATGGTATTTATTTATTTTTATAATACACCTGAATAGTTATATGAGCTGTGAGGTTATGTCATGATTTTCACAGACTAATAAATAATCACTCTTATAAGGTCAACAGTAGTTTTAATGCAAGGTTAATCCTTAGCTTCTGTTTCCTAATACTAATAATGATTACTGTTGACTAAAGGCTGTAGTATGCTACTAAATTCACAAGAAACAGAATTGCTTGGCAAATTAAGCAGGGCAAAAGTACAATCTTGCTTTCTTGAGCTTGAATTCTACCCCCTTCCCAGTGACAGCGATATGCTGAAGGCAGAGCTGAAGAAAAACACGATTATTCCTCTCTGCAAGAAGAGCGGGTTCTTATTTGTATTTTTTTAGTACATTTTAGCTCCATAAATCTGTGGAACCACTTTAAATGCAACAGCATGGCATTGTAATAGAAAACTGCTAGTGACACACTGCGCTTTGAAAATGAGCTGGTAACAACGGTTTGACCTGAATTTAAAATGGCCAGGGGTGTTTCACTGCACCGTATAAACCCTGACACCGCGAAGTTTGAACTGGCGGCAGCGTTGCCCAAGGAGCTGTACATTTTGTGTTGCAGTGCTTTGGACATCAGAAGACCTCAGTACTTGGGGTAGAAGGTGTGTCGGAGGAATCTGAAATTGGAAAGCAGGTGACAAAATGTCTCAAGCAGAAATACGCCAAGTTCTGCAAAACTAATGCATTAGTCCTCTGTTTAATCTGGTTTTTCCTAACAATCTTTTGGGGAGCTATTCCTGGTTTTTGAGGGGGTAAAAACCCTCGGGCCTCATCCTTACAAAGTCTTATGAGGGTGCTTTACCTCACCGGGGGCGCTGCCCGCTGCGCTCAGTGGAAGTGGTCGTATGTTCATAGCACCGTGGAATTGCTCTGCAAGATCTCTTAGTTAATTTAGAATGTCTTTTGTTTCCGACTCCTGGAAAAACTCTTCCTTGTCTAAAGGCATCGAGATTTTGTGTGTGCATAAGCCATGGGAAATGTGAATGGCTGTTGATGTTTAGGTGACCAAGCGGTCCAGATGAGTCACATGCTCAGCGTACATGTACAGCATCGTATGGGATGGGCATTAACATCTTGCTCCTCATCCTGGGAGCCGTGTTTTAACGGAGAGAGCAGGGAGGTCACCTGTATGCAACCCCGGAGCCGTAATCCTGCATTCCCTCAGCCAGTGCTAAATGTACAGCTGAAAGATACTTTGGGACCCGTTTTTCTACGTGGGTCAACTCTCATGCCTTTATGACCAGTCTCATCCTGTCTATTTTAGGTCATTTTATCAGTTCAAGTCCCAGCTCCTCAACCGATTTGTAATTTCCCATGAAGAAGTAGTTGAAAGAAAATAGTGAGTTCGCCCTAATGCCGGAAACACTTCTGTTTTGTTTAGGGTTTTTTTTTTTTCTTTAAGAGGAAATAAATCACTTAGTTTGGAGCCCCGTGTATGTCTGATTCCAACATGCTGACAGCATGGTCAGTTTTTAATTTTATGTTCCTCAATCTTCCCAGTAATTTTTTTTGTTTTTCTCTCAGCCAAGATCTTTCTTGAGTCCCTGAACATACTTGCTTGAGCTTAATGTCAGAGTTTAAACACTGGTGTGTGTTTTGTTGCTGTTGGGATGCCTTATGCTCCCTTGAGCATTGCACGGTCTGGGGAAAAGGAGACTTCATCGGTATGGCGGGCGGTGGAGGGGCTTTGTGTCCTGCCGAAGCATTGAAGAGTCTTGTAGCAAGGCTGGATGTTTCATGCTGTATTTGTGAAAATGTTCTGTCAAATTACTCATCTTGTATTAGCTCAGCTGAATACAAGTTGCCTGAAGTTATTTCAGATAAAGTGAAATATGAAAAGAATGAAAACATTCTTCAGGACACATAACCCTGGGACAGGCAGGTACTGTTAAGTGTGCGTGAACATCAACATAGCAAGAGCACACAGCCAAACAGTGTTTAATGTCACCTATATATCAGTCAATTCTGCTTTGGAATAATGAACTTAGACTATACCATGCATTTTTTCCAAACATCAGCGAGTGTAGGTGAGGCCACACTCCTGCCAATACCCCTGGTGTTCTAAAAACAGTCATTTTTTGAAATTGCATTGATTTATTGCACATAACAGCACATTTAAAGGGAAATGTGGATAATTGCAAAGCTTAGAGTTGAGAAAACTATGTTAAATACAAAAAGTGAGCAATGGAAGTGAAATGTGAGTAAAGGTGTTATTAGGAGAGGAAATTAGCAGACATAGAGAAATCTATCTGAACTCTTTTTTTCTGTTTTAATACAGATTTTGCATTTTTGTTTTGTCGCTGTGGCGTAAAAGGTCACACAAATGTTGTCATTCATAGGTGGAGAGCTGGGGACTGAGACAATCTGTTGTGCAGACAGCTTTGAGAGCAGATGCGGTGGTGCACTTGGCTCTGACCATAGACCAGGGCCTTCTCCCCGCGCAGACCACTGCTTGTTCCTTGCGCTTTTATGACCATGGATGCCTGAATATGACATGGCTGAGTGTTGACATATACCTGACCATAAATCAGGGAACTACCTGGTTTGTGGTTGTGCGTGCATGCACATACGTTTTCGTTGCCCTTCAATTCATTGTAAGTGCAATGTAGGAGGTGTTGGCTGGAAAAATGTTAATTCATCGGTATATACCTGTCTCTTTTTTTCCTCATGTTCTCATTGTTGGTTTGTATTTCAAGAAATGGAAGGTGTTCAGATAATTTCATGGGGCTCAGAATTTCTGGCGTTGCCACAGGCTTCCTGTGTAACCTTGGCCAAGTTGCTTAATATGCCGTATTTTGACAGGGATCTGGAGAATGGTGCTTGTGGGAAGCAAGAAAGTATATGATTATGTTTCCTCAAATGAGAGATCTCCATAATAAATCTACCGAACAAGTCAAGCACAGCAACTTCTAATGAAGCCTTAATTTGTAAGTGTTTTTTAATGGGATGAAGTTATCCTCGCCAACAGATCTGAGTATTTCTAAGACACTGCGCTTGGACTTTTTAGAGGGAACCTCAGCAGATGTTCAGGCAGCTATCCAGGTATCTAAAGATAATAGAAGGAATTCCAACGCACTGACGTCAATAGCAAAACTTTTATTGACTTTAGCAGGCCAAGATTCTACCCTGTCACAGATCTGTGCTAACCCCTGTGAAAGAACAGCTCGCTGCAAATGGATGAAGACGAGAAATCATTTCCGAGCATATCCTCTTGTATTATGACCTCTCTGCCTTTTATGTTATCTTCAAGAACTGGTGTGAACGCACTTAACTTCGGGGTGTGTGAGAAAAGGCACAAATGCTCTTCTTGGCATTCCCTCGGTTCTCTTTCACTAACAGGTGATTATACTTGTGATATTCCTGATCACCGAGCTGAGCACTGGCAGTGCCAGTGTCTATGTGGCTTTCTCCCTGTTTAAAGACAGACACCACCATGCTGCATGCCTTTCCTGAGCTTCCAAGACCTGTTCCATCTTCTCTGAGCACATTCTTTTAATAAAAAATTTATTACTATTGTGAATTGTTTGAAGTCCTGAGAAGAGAGAGTTATGTTCTTGTCCAATTTGGAAAAAAGCTATGTGCTTCCAGGTCAGAAGCCCTCGTGTTCAGTCCTCCTTGCCAGTTACCTACTTAGGGGCGAGTACCTTACAAAACCTAAACAATTACATGTTATTGTAGAATCCACGTGGTTTTATTTCAGGCTGTCTTAGTAGCTGGGTAACGTGTATGAGTAACACCTATAGGGCAGATTTTGTGTTCCAGTGCGTCCATACCAGTTATTTTAGCTCTCTTGCTTAAATTCTCTGCGCTGCCACTGACTGAACCGGATACGTGGAGGTCTGGGTTTTGGGCCTTCCAGTTAGCCGCGTGTCTGCTTTGGTTTAAGTGGAGAAGCCCCCTGAGGCTTACACATTGGGTCTGTGTATAAAATCCTTGTGAGAATCAACAAACTTGAAAGGGCCTGACCTCCTTTACAGGATACACCATTTCCTCCATTTTCTATTCCACTTCTTTTTTCCTTCAAACCAGCTGCTTTAATATTCTCCTTACCTGAAGAAAAAAAAAAAAAAAGCCCTGCAGTTCAGTAGAAGCACTCCAACAATAATCAAACAAATATATACATATTTAAATGCACACTCAGGGGAAGAGAATAAAACTATTTTTTTTGTTTAAACTGTGAGGGTTGTGCTGCTGCTACTCATAAATCCTTGTGCGGTGTACTTGTAAGAGGAAAGTACTTTTTTGTCTAGAAGTTCATGTTTATGGAATGCAAAATAGTAAAAAAAAAAATCTTTTGAAAACGAGATAGGAGGTTTTAGTCTTATAAGAGATAATTATTTTGTAAGAAGTTAATGTGGTATCGAACTGTCCAGATGCAGTTTGGGCATAGTTTACTTTGTGCATCTATAATTACTTAAGAAATGCCCATTATTGCAATTGTGGGTGGACTTTTACAGTGTTTTGCATTAGTAATTTCAATTATTAGAATAAAAACATGCTTTGGGACAGCTCTTTCTACTAGAAGAAACTGTCTTTAACCCACTAGCACTTGACTTGTATCTGAATGTGAATCTTAAGCTGCAGGTGCTCTTTAAGGGCCCTGTTCAGCCAGACACATATATAAAGGCATCTGCAAGGTGTAAACATAGCTGGTAGAAAAGTACTCCTGATTTTCAGTGCACTTCTTCATGTTCCCCACTTTCTCACAAGATTTTCAGTAGGAATCACTGCTGATAGCTATTGAAAGTTTCTTCATTAATTACAATTTTGAAGTTCTCATCGCCTTCAAATATCTTATTGATTTTGGTATTTTCAAAATTTGTTTTCTCTCCAATTCTTGTCTGCAATTTGCATTGACTTACTGTCCTTGTATCAAATGAATGCTTTCATACACATACGTTTCTGTGTATGTTAACTTAAAAAAAAAATATTTTTATGAAATAAACATTCAAAGCTGGACATAATTTATGCTCTGTACTACCAAAGTGCTTATTAGGAAGGGCTAAGGTAGTTTGGTAAGTCTTTTTTCCTTCCAAAAAACCCTGGCCTGAGAAAAGTTTCTGCTTGATTTTAGAGCATCCCTCTCATGAGTTTAACACAGAAAGTACAGCTGCAAAACTACAATGAAATCCTAGTTTTGCTGCCTTCCTATTGAGCATTTGGGCTCCTCACAGTGTGAGGGGTGTATTCTCTGAAGAGTGTCCTCTGAAGAGTGTTGTGGAGAGATGCCTTGCAGCCAAGGAGGGAGAAATAGAAAAAAGTTATGTTGCAGTATTGTTTGGTATGAAAGCAGCGAGGAAGGAAATGCGTTTGCATGGTTATTGAGCAATGGCCCTCAGAGGGAAGATGCCCGTGAGATTTGATAGCTAGAGTCCCAGTAGGCTGTGAAAATGAGGATGAGTAACTTATAACTGATACAACAGAGAGGAGGAACTACGGGACAGATGCAGAAAATGTAAAGGAGATAAAAAGGTGTTTGGAAAGTGTGGGAAAGGCAGAGAACAAGAGAGGGGCCAAGAGCTAATGTGAAGGAAGGTGGCTAGAGGAGAGAGCTGGCTCACAGTGGTGTGGAGGGAAGAGGGGAGAGGCTGGTGCAGTGCTCTTTTAAATACACCTTCCGGGATTGTCCAGCAAATTAAACCAGTGGAGCTCTCCTTGGAACCAGCAGGGGCTTTGTCTAACAGCTTCTGGTTCTGCTGCTTCTGCACGTAAGATTGAGAGTTGTGTGTCTCATCTAGCACCCAAAATAAGGAAATTATCTCAGTGGTTTTAATGCTCAGTGAGATATCTCTCCGCTTTCCTAAGGAATGCTTGCCATGTGTTTTGTGGTATGATGGATGATGTTAATCTTGAGGTGGGAATCCCCTGATTCTCCAACCAGTGTAACACAAATGACAGCAATGCTGCACCCTCCTTAATTCCACTACTAGCACGTTCTCTCCAATGTCTGTCCATCCTGGGCTGTTAGTCAGCCCTCTGGACACTGGAAGTTTAGTTTTCATTTTCACTTAACTTCCTCCGTGCTGATTCTGCCAAGAGAAATGCATGTTTGTATTAGTTCTTTGAATGCTGGATTCCTTGACTGTATCAATTCCGCTGAAAAGAAATACCTCTAGAATAAATAGTGGCCAGGACCGGGAGACTCCTATCTGCTGCTCAACTCATATCAAGGAAATGTGCTTTGAAGAAATGTGTTGCAAAGCTGTAAAGTTACAAAGTACTCAACTGTAGATTATTCTGTACACATCATTGCATATTTACACAATGAGACAGGAGTATTAAGCAAAATAGGTTTTTCTATGTAACAGAACTTAAGTTGAAAGGTAAAAGAGGCTTGTTAACAATTTCTGAATTGAGGGAGCAAGTAATTAAAACACATGCTCTTTTTCATATCTAACTTACTAGAGAATAATTCTAGGCTGAAAAAACTGTTGTTGAGCTGTGCTTGTGCTTTGAAGCCTCAGAAAGAATCAGAGTTCACATACCAGAGTAGTTAGTCCCAGCCAGTTTCTGTCTCCAGCCTATCAACTCATAAAATTCCCCGTCTTTTTGCAATAGCGATAACACAGCCTGTTCTTTAACTGTTAGCTTGAACAGCAGGTCTAAGATGTTTCAGGTCAGATTTTCCACCCTGAAGATTTGAACCTAGTTAGTAAGTGTGTGTCTAGAATTCTCCTCAGTGTATAATCTATATTTGCTTTCTGAAATATTTTCTTGTATGCACCACTATTTCAAGTTTCTCCTGATCCCTGGGTGTGCTAAGCGAGCGTGTCAGTTCAGGCGTGTGTTCTCCCCTTGGCTTCACTAAGTCTTCTCCGGCCTGGGGTGCAGCACCTGCTTTGGTGAGATGGGGGCTTCAAAGCAACTCAGTAGATTTAGCAGGAGCTTTGGCTCTTTTTGCATGAGATGTGCTCTAATTAAAGTGATTAAAGGGTTTATCTGACTGGACGTTTTGAACACAGACATCAGTAAATGTGATACAGTCCATATTTTAGCGGCTTTTGAGCTTGCAAGGTGCTTCTTCCTTCCTACTTGTACAGTTTGTACATCTGGGTACACGTGGAACAGGTCAGGTTGTCATAGTTGTTTAGGTACCTCATGAGCTTTTTCAGAAGTGGGTATCCCAGCATAATTAGATGGGCCAATAGACAGCTTTGGAAACCATAGGGTTTTGTATGCAAATACCATCTTGAGATGAGATCTGGATCTGAGCATCTGCAGGACCAAAATTAAGTAAGGGAGATTGTATCTGAAATTGGTCTGTGGCCTTAAAAAGCTGTGGTGATGATAGGATGCTGGTGAAGCAGCTGGAGGTCTAATCTTAAGTTTTCCACAGAGTATGGATTTGTAAAAGAAGTCAGTCTTTGGTTTGAAATTATATATTTTTTAAAAAAGTACAATTACATAAAGCAGTGTCCCCAAGCTCTTTCAAAAGGACTCAGGATTTTTAAGGCCATCTCTCTGATTATTGTAGCACTAAATTTTAGCCATGACGGCACTGTTTCAAGACAAGGAATACCTTTCCTGCTGGGTTTTGCTGGTGTTCTCAGGTAGCTACTTCTTCACTTGAAAAAGATACAGGTGCCCATCATTGCAACTTAGAGATGTTTTTCCTGGGAATTGCAACCTTGTCAGTGGAATACAGAAACAGCTGAGCTTTTCATCAGGAGACAGGGCAAAAGTGCCGCTGCACTGGGCTGCAGCCAATAAAGGGATGGAGGTGGGTTACTCCGGGCAAACCCTGTGGGTGTAGATGAGCAGTACTGCAGTAAGCTTAAAATGGTCTTTCCTCTTCTCCTTGCAAGTGTCTTGTGTGGGTTGGTTTAGGGTTTGCTCTAAAACATTACATCGGCGTGGAGATCTAACATGATGTACCATCATACTTTATTTCAATCTGAGCCTGTTTCTGGTTTTAATCATGCCGTTGTGTCCCGTATGTGAGTGGATTTCTGCAAGTACTGCAACTCTGACCCTGCCTCTTGGCAATGCTGATACTCCAATCCGTTCTTTGACATTGTGGGGATTTTATAAAAAAAAAAATGACCCTAAAACAACAAAAAAACCTGTGTCAAGTTTGAACAGGCTATGCTGGGTTTGGGGTGGGTGGTTTTTGTTTGGTTGGTTTTGGGTTTTTTTGGTCCATTGAGCCATACAAGAGCCTAAAATAATAGAGAAATGGTTGGGGATCTTAAAAGACGATAAATAAATGCTCTTTATGTTGTCTTAATGCTCTGACATATTTCTGAAGAGAAATTATCACTAATGTGTTGGCTTTAGTTCTCCTATTGCCTGATTAAGGAGCTGGTGCGGTTCTGGTGAGACGACAGGCTGCTAGCGGCTGCTTTCCCAGTGAAATACAGCCTGATATTCAACACCAGCAGCCTGTGTTTGCCAGCTCTTGCTCTATAAGAGAGATCCTAATCTCAACAAGATAAACTGCTTAAATAAAAGTTGGTGAAAGAACAGTCCGAACGGTGGATTATGCTCTCACAGGTTTACAGTGCTTTGCTTTAGGACAATTCTGGGCTTGTGTCCTTAGGAGCAGCAGTCGAAGAGCTGGGGTGTTGCGTGTTTACAGGATTGTACTGATTGTGATTTTTACCAAGTTAATTTCTGTTCAGTACTTGCATGTTCTTTTTCATTTTGTACTGGGAAGAAATTACGGGGAAAGGGTTAAGAGCGTGCTTACTCTTCATCTGTTTTAAATCCATAAATGTGAGCCCCTGTGCTGTTTCTAGGTTTCAGATTACGCTCTGTGATTTATAGGAAAAGGCTGTTCTCCACAAGCTGAAATCCCATGTGTTTCTCCACCATTGTAAAATAACAAATCCTTGAGAATGCTTCCAGTTGCAAAAATTGCAGTTTTGAACTACATTTGTAACTGCCTTTTTTTTTCTGAAGCGATGGTATTGATGTGGGAAGTGAAGTCCCCCTGTCCTAATGCTATCTGTTCAAGGTTTGCCCTGCTTTTCATGGCGGCTTACACAAACTATAGCAACACCCTCATGTTTACAGTCTTCTATCACTTTATTCTGGGAGGATACACCCACTAAAAAGTGCAGCTGTGAGCAGACACTTATATCATTCTGCAGGAGTTACATCCAGAGCCCCTACAGAGATGGCAAGCCCAAAGCCATGGTGACCTAATGGCCCGCCAGCTTTCGGGTGTCCCGTGGTGGAAATCAGCAGAGAACTTGGCCTCGTGTTTTCCAGTTTATTTCTGTGGCAGTGATGGGGGGTTTTGATACGGTACAATTTCAGATTATAGGGCTTAGAAACAGCTTCACAGCAGCAACTTCCATCTTCTCTTTTGCATTATTAACTGGTAGGAGAATTTGCTAGTCATCTCTGTAATGGAAAATGTTCGGATTTCTGAAATATCACTGATTTGGGTAATGTAAATATTGCTGTTCGGGCTGATTGCCGTTTCCTTTCGGGTATTTTTTCCCCGTCTCTGCTTATTTTGTCAGTGGCAGCTGTGTTGTGACTTTCCTTTGTGTTGAACAGCTGAGATACTCTCTCAGTTTACCTGCTTTGCCAGGATAGAATAGAGTGCACTTGTCTGTGAGTGAATCTAACCTCTTGCTTATGATTGGCTTTACCAAGGAAAACCAATTTTTTTTGTCTCTATCCACCATTATTTAAAAATACCCATATTACTGAGAAGTGGTAAGAACTGGAGGAGGTTCTGGCTAAAGCCATTGTGTGAGGTTAAATAAGTAGCAATGCAGTATTGTTTTGACCTTCCATGAACTGTGTCAGGAGTTGACCTAATAAAAGCTTATTTCTTTTGTCTCAAAACAAAAGGTTAAATGGGATGTTGTTAGTAGTGTTACACGATGACTCTTAATTTGGATGTGTGAGGTACAGCACATACTAAATTAGCACGTTCAAGTATGATGTAAAGTGGAACAAGTAATTGAGAATTCTTAATGAGTTGATGATAATTTTGAGGTTTTGACATCTCGTACTCAGCATTAGGTATTTTTGCGTACAGGTTGTATCCGGTGTCTATTCAGGGCAAGGCATTTTAAGCCACAGAAAATCCACAAACTCAGCCTTGAATCTGCAGAGCTCTTGGAACTCCCTGTGATGAATACAACAAAGAGCTACTGTGTCATGTTAACAACTTCTTGAGCATAACGAAGTAGTGTAACATCAGCCGGTTTAATAGTCAAAGGTTATTGTACGTTTAATAGGCCAGCAATAGGAAGGCAAGTAACCAGAGGCTATATGGGTATTTCTTCCTACTATCACTGAGTGGAGCCCCGTGTTTCCTTGTGTAATTCAGAGCCATCAATGATAAGCTCTGCAAAAAGTATTTCTTTAATCTGAAAAGATTGCTCTTAACCAGATGCTGCAAAATAATAGTATTTGTGGCTTTCTGTGTGCACTGAACTATAGCTCTGTTGTGTTGTCTTCAACTTCTTTAGAAAGGGAGTTTAACCTGTCAGACTACGGCTGTAAGACAGTTAAGACTGTAAGACAGTAAGACATTCTTATTTACTTACCTGTGATCTCATTTGTGTGTAGTTGCTTTCAAATTACTTGGTCTTGAAACCACATCAAAAAGCAATTGCCTTCTGACTGAGCAAGATGCAGAGAGTGAAGAGCTACTTAAAGGTTTGCTGTGATTTGATACAGGTATCAATGTCAGTTCATATTTGATAATGCTGTCACCAAAGTTGGGGAAAAATAGCCAATTCTGACCAAGTGGGAGTTGGTTCTTATATTTTTCCTGCTTTCTCTATAGGGCATTTCAGAACCTTCCAAAAATCATTTTGTCTTCCTATATTTTTGCCCCATGCCCTTTGTGCAACTCTTCATGCCCTGGTAACGGGCATTGTGGAAATGTACAGCAAAGGTGATTTAGAATGTTCAGGAAACCTCATGCTCCTGCCTGATCTCAGTGCAGCCTCTCATAGCAAGGGTTACGTTCTTAGCTAGCAGCACTGTGGGCAGACCACAACGGAAGTCTCTGATGCTACATCTGTTTGCCCCAGCATACCATTAGCTCTGTAAACGTATGCGTGATCTTTATTCTTAGCTGCAGCAATTTGTCTTGGTTCTAGACATACCATGTGTTGGACCGTTTCCCCTAAGAGAAGTTTGACAAATTTGAGCATTGTGCTCCAAAATCCTGTGCTATTTAGCTATTCCGATCAGTTGAAAATCAGTGTAGTGGTTTTTTGGTTTTTGTTTTTGGGGTTTTTTTTTGGTCAGGATATGCTGAGGAATAGAGGGACAAGTGGGAATGGAGTAGAGGGTCAGCATGCTTGAAAACTTTGCTTTTAATGGTGTGTTTATCTTCCTCATGCTAGTCCGGTCTCCCAGTATCACATAATGCTTTGTGGAAAGCTGTTCTTGAAAATTCAATTGTAAAGTGATCTGCCTTGAGTTACAGCACCGTAGCCATCCTGCAGCAGCATAGACATTACACAGTTTGTACTTGAGGAAGGAAGCCAAGCCAAGCCCCTTGTGAGACTTGTGCTCCCTGGGAGAAAAACAGCTGCCAAAAACTTCTTCTCCTCGCGCCATCTCTTGCTGATCCACGTGGCAGTTATCTTACCTGTGCTAACTGAAGGCCAGTACAGCAATGGTTCTTTCCCTTCTCAGGCCTGCATCGAAATACTCATTTCACATTGCCTTGATACGAGCACGTTTTCAAGGGCTGGGTTGATGAGCTGTGCTTTCCCGAGTCGCTCCGAGTCTCAAATTGCTGTTAGTGCTTGAAACAAGTCAAGTCACTCGAGCTTGTTTTCCCCTCTCTGTATGAATCCCCACCACCCCTTGGACACGTCTCCCAGGCCACCAGTGCACAGCTGAACGCAGCGCTGACCCGCTGAATGCAGCTCATTAGGTTTCCCACTGGCTGCCATCGCTGCGTGTCGGCTTTTCCCAGCACAGGGCACAGCCCTGGTGCCGTGCTGAAGCAGGGCTGCCTCTCTCCAGCTGCAGGCCAGCAGTACAGCCCTGCTGAGAGCTGGGGAGATCGCATCATGCTCCTGCAGCTGCTGAGCTGCCCACCCCACGGGGAGGCTGCATCCCCCATGTATACACCATGCTCCAATGGCACGACTGTGAAAAACCTACAGATTTTTTCCTTTTAAATTATTTCTTATAATAGTAGCCTATTTGTATTAACTGCAGACATTAAAATGTTGAAATTCTCCAAAGGCAATGGTATTTTTTTAAACCTGTTCTTTTTTGCATGTCTCCTAAAAATCCACTAACCAAGCTAAACCAGACTGTCTGTAGAGAATGCTATAACTACATGAAAGGATTTCTGAGTTAAGCCCATGACTTTTGAGAAGGAATACATAAAAGCTGCTGTAAAATAAAATACAAATCCATTAAAAGATGACTGTGGATTTAAAATCACATATTTTACATTTAAGAAAGAAAAAGACCAACCACAGAGAGCTGGGAGAATACATGGTGGGAGGAGGAGCTTGTGGGTGTTAATTCAGCTGAAGCTGGTTCCCCCGGCGCTGTGTTCCCGTTCAGTTAGTACTGCCCGAGTTGTTTACTGGCTGAAGGGCTCACCAAAAGAGGAATGTGACATTGCTCTTACCTCGTATTCTTGCAGAGCAATTTTTTAATGTATGATTGCTAATACTCCTCTGGGAAGTCAGCCCCTGCATTCCCCTAGGTAGGGAGCTGAAATTACAGTGACACATGCGTTTAAGTCAAAGCAGCTGGCATTTTTAAAATTAAACACTCAAAACATACTGTTCTGTAGAAATTCTTAATCAGATGTCTTCATAGAAATCTTTTGCTGCTGACACTGAATTATTCAGTGCTTAGATGAACAAATGCATTTGATGACATCTTACCTCTTCCTGACCAAATTGCAAGAAGAGATAGGGAGATGTAGATCTTTTGTAACCAAATTACTTACATGCAAATAATTCCTAGAATGCCTTTGACTGCTAAACCCAAAGGCATTTTAACAGTCTGGCTTAACTGCTCTTTGTGATTCTCCTTGTTCTACATATATCTATTATTTCTGTACTCCTATTGCATTTAAACATGGGAAGACCTCAGAGCTGAGGGCTATGGGGAAGAGCTGAATTTATTTTGTTTGTCTTGTCACTAGTTTCTAACCTTCCTTTCACAAATTGGTGGAAGTCCGGGGGGCAAGGTCTAGTAAAGAATGTTTGTCCATTAAAAATAATTCATAACTGAAAATGTTATGGGAGCATTTACCCAAACGCTCCGCTTGGCTGAAGCCCATTTCATAAAACTTACAGGTTTGTAACTGGTTTGCTCTTCAAGTGTCGTCATACTTTTTCTAAAACTTCTGGGGAGCTTTTACAGGTTTGACCTTAAGATGGTGTTTTGTGAATCATTTATGGGCCAGGGTATATTCTGAGGGCCCCCAATAAACACATCATAGTGATGGCAGATGACAGTTGCCAACAAACGCGACGGAAAGCTGGGTAGCCCATGTTATTTGGAATAATCAGGGATTCCGACTGTGTTCCTGGCTGCAAAAGGTGATCCAGCCTATTTCCTCTTCCAGAACACACAGCAATGCAATCCGATCCCTTCCAATTTATCGCATCTAAAATGTTGCCTAGTACGGAGACTCCCATCAACTGTAATGGGCAGGGAATGACAGGATGTGTGAAAAGACAAGAATAACCTTGAGCCACAGTGAATTCTATACCAAAAGCGCCTGGAGGACTAACGATGAAAGATCTCATTAGACTTAAATGCCCTAATGAAATGGCTTAATGTAGTTACTCTGAATCTCGTCCGCCAGGTTCTGTGACAAGGAACACTTTTCAGTGCCTGACTGGAAAAAAGTATTTCGGTTCACATGCACATCTTATTATTAAAATCTGATGTGTTAAAGATAAAGTTCAAGTCTAAATAATGCTTAGTGCCAAAAACTTCAGGTCAACTGACTTCAGCCTTCTTTCTTAATACTGTAGCTCTGTCCTAAGTCCAGAAATTCAAGACGACTGCAGAGAATTTAAATATGTTTGAAAACTGAGCTTGACTTCGAATCAATGTTAGGTTTACTGAGAAATGGGCCTTTTGTAAAAGAGATTACAAATCTGTGGTTCTCTCCTACCGAGTTTTCGTTCTTGTTAAACTCATTCTGAATAGGCAGCATTGACCTTTTAACTCTGATAATATCTGTGTCCCTGTGCATTGGGAGGTCTGTGCCAGACATTATGGCCCTGATAATAAAATGTTCTACAAATGAACAAAAAGGCGAGTGTTATAAATAGGAAATTAACACCACCTTTCCTCTGTCTTGTGGCTTTAATATTTCTGTTAACACTAAACCAATATGTAGAACACCTTCCTGAGATGAAAAAGGGAACAAACTTCTAATAGTGTTACTACGGATTTGATAGAAAATTCAGCAGCTTTGTAAGGACAATAAATATATCTTAGTAATTGTTTTTCCTTTCTTGTTCTGAAATGAAAGAGCTGTTTATTTCAGAACAGGGATTAATCTTATAAAACTTCATTAAAAAAAAAAGGGGTTATTTTTCTTGAAACATAAAACAACTAAACCATGCAACTGCTTACATCCTTTTTTGTAAAGGCACCTGTTTTTTGTAACCAAAACTCTTAGCCTGGTCCCAGAAAGCATTCTGCCGGGGTGGCCCGGCAGGTCCCCTGGCAGGAAGGAGGCAGGCGGTGCTGGCTGAAGCCGCTGACATTCGCTGCGGCTGTCGGTGAGTGCAGGACCGGGGAATGAGCCTCACCTTGGGAAACCTACTGAGGTTTTGGCTGGCTGTGTGGTGAAAAATGAATAATGTCACAGTCAAATGTACAAATGGCTCCATTACCATAGTCTGGGGCATTTATAAATGTATAACAACCTTCCAACCAAATGAGAACGTCTGTACAATTACCTGAATTTCTTCAGCAAGCTTGTTTTCCAAACTACAGGACATTCCAGTCCAGATTTCTGATGGACTAATGAAGCGATCAAGTTTCCTCTAAATGACTTGTTGTAGGTCGTGTACGCTAACAACAAAAGCAGGCAGGAAAAATTAATGATTTCTAGTCATTTTATTCTGTCGGGCTTTCTGTTGTAATGTGGGTGCTCAATCCATTGTATGTTGATGATGAGGGGTTTTTTTATCCTCATTCTTATGCTTTGAGAAGTGCCTGCATCCACTTCAGGTTGCTTTTTCGGTGCTCAAATAAAGGAAACCTACATTACACCTGCAAGTAATGTAGGTTTGTATGAATCTATTGACCCGTTAACACTGGGATGGTTTTCTGTTGTTGGTGAGTTGCTATATCCTCCTTCACACTTCTGAATCATCCCTACGGGTTCTGACAATGTTACAGCTTTGTGGGCAGCTTTGGGACCTCATTCTATGAGTCCATGGGAAATGTCACGTGTTTGTGCTGGTTCAAGGTGATCTTGATGTCGTGTTTATATCAAGAAAGAAAATTACTGGTAGCTAGCGAAAGCTCTCGGCAGTTTTTCTTTGGAAAGGTGCAGGCTGAGATGTCTAGTATTAGAGCAGTAACCTTTAGTTTGATTTTACAGGCATACAGACTACTTCAGCTTGGTTTTGAAGGTAATATACTGATGGTTATTGGAGTGAATGCTCAGGGGAAGAAAATAACTTTTCTGACAAACAGCAGAGCCCTTGTCTGCTGCCCCTGTTGCTAAAGCACTCGTCAAACAAGCTCTCTCCCAAAGTCAGGCAAAACCGAACATGAGGTGTTTCAGCTGCAGGAGAGCTTCCTCCCACAGCCACCCTGAAGCAGGCAGATCTCTGGAGTAACCCGCTAGTCCCTTAAAAACCCCTTCCAGAGGGCTCAGGGAGGGTGACTGCCATCAGCGCCTCTCCCAGGGGCCTCTCCCGCTCGCTCTGAGGATGCGAAGGGCCGTGGTGCTGTCTGAGAGCACTCTCAGATGATGTCATTTCCCACCACACTCCTAAAAAAAAAAAAAAGTATTCTTGCCCCAAGGACAGTGATGTATCAAGTGGCTTTCTGGCACCTGAGCATGCTGTGTGTCTCCAGAGGGGCAGACAGCCATTCTGTAGCCAGAATTCAGAGATGTCACAAGTGGCTGAACAAACAAATATCGCCAGTTAATGGTTAAACTCTCAATTTACCAAAGCGTTTGTAACCAGTTTGCGAAAGAGATCAAACAACCGTGAATCATAACCCTGGCTACTAATTAAATCCTTTATTCCCTTTCCTCATCGCAGAAGCATTTAATCTTGGGGAATCAGGACAGCCTGTCGTGCGGAATTAGATTTTACAGCATAAGCAGGAACAAGCTTACTGTAAGGCTTCCTACCGGGGCGGGAAATGGGAAAGAATAAAACAAGAATATTAACTTTACCTCCTGGCATGGAAGTTCGTGTTAGCCCTGAGCAATGACTTGATGTGAAATAGCTGCACTGGAAATTCATTTTGCTGGTATAGTCCTGTTGTTTCCCGGAAGGGTGAATACCGTTTTTATAATCTGGCTGTCCTGCTTATAGATGAGACTCGACATCTTGATAGAGAATGAGGGATTTGGTGTGCTTTACCAGTGACCCTCTGTCCCAAAGAAAAATGTTTTACGCAGAAATAACGGACTGTGAAGAACACCCCGAGGAAACGAGGCGTGAACGGAAATACTACAGGCAGTTTTATTGCAATTGAAATTTATTTCTATTTGTCATAAGATGTTTTTGTGTACATTTATATAGAGGATGTTTAGCTGCATCACAGCTACGCTTTTACATTGTCGATATGTAACAGCAAATTAAGCAGCGTTTGTCTCTTTGGTTCCCACCTCTGTGAAGCAGGACTTTAAACCCCCAAACATCAAAATTTTCTTTGGTTTTGGGGAAGTCACCCATGTCCTGAGCAGCAGAGGGATGCAGCAAGAGAGATGCAGTACAGGGGTAGTACAAACTAGCACTAGCTAACGCCGTTCACCAGGACTCGACCCATGCAGGCGGCCGTCTCACTTAGGAGGAACGTGTTGCCGTTTTTATAGCGTGAGCCATGACCTTGCAGTCAGATCTGCGGGGCCTGGAGAGAGCCTTGGAGACCCCGACGTACGGCGATAAGAGGGGAGGGCCTCCCTGTACACAACCAGCTGCGGAGTCACGGGTCAGAGTGTAGTTACTGAGGCACAGTCGCTTTGTATAAATGCACTTCCAGTCTTAGCAACATGTAGACCCATGGTGAAAAGCTGTACGTTATTAGTTTGAGAAGCAACCATATTTTACACTGTATCTGGAGAAAGTAATCTTTTCTGTCATTGCTAAATCTGGACAGTGTCTGTAACGGAAAGAAACCTCCTGAGAGGCAGCGTCTACAAGGAGAAAATAAGAGCTTTGTGTGGTTCTGGTTTTGGCTTTGTGGAAAGCTGTTTTCATGCTAAAGTGCTCAGTTTTCAGAAGGTGAACCCCCCCTATGCTGGGCAAAGGATGGACATCCACCATGCGACCACACAGAACTTCTGTTCGTAGGGGGAGATTTGTTCTGAGGAAATAACATGAATACTCACTAAAATCCCGGGTGATATTTAACGGCAGAGGCTTGGGTGATGCCCTGTTGTATCATAGCAAAGACCCAAACCTGTGCACAAATTAAATAAGATTTTTCCATCCCATAGCGAGGATGAATGCTGTCAGGTTCAGCACAGCCTGGTGACACCTCAATATGCCAGTCTATCAGTATTATTACTAATAATTTTATAAAGATAAAACATCTGGAATATCTAACTCTGCTTTTACTGCTGCTTCCCCAAAGCCGTCACTAGAAATCTGTTCGGGATGAGAGTTATGGGTACTAGATATTCATGCATTGAAAAGGGAAGTAAAGATTGTGCCACAGTGTCATTCAAGCACATCTTGAGAGGAGTAAGAGAATGAGCAAGCGGAATAAATGATTGGCACAGCTTAAATGTTTGATTTGATACTTTAGCATTAAGAAGAAAAACACATCATTCTTGCAAGCTTTGAAAAATTTAATTTATCTGTTGCTCTTTATGAACTGTTTAAAAATAAAGTCAGTATGAAAATCTGTTATGTTAAAGTACAAAGAGCGAATTATTATTTTTTTTAATTCTGAATTCAGTTCGTATGTGTGTGCATAAAGAGGGAGAAAGAATTCTATAAAGAGCTTTCAGACTTGTCTTTATAGACATTGACAGTTCAGTCTGGGGATACGTGTGTGTGCAGACATTGCATCCGGCAACCACAAAGTCATTTGGATTGTTTAGCAGTCAACAACTCCATAACCTTTTAAGCGTTTTTTAAAATAATCTTTGAAAAACAAATTTGTGTAAGTGGAGAAACATATTGTATGAGACTTAGAGGGGGAGAAGACCACAAAAAACCCCAAAGCTGGACTTCTAGAGTGCCCGTGTATAAAAGCATGTGCATGGTTTTTTATATTCACCTTGAAAGGTGGGAAGGTCAGCACACTAGCGTGCTGTGCTCCCGGGCGGAATCGCAACTCCTTACATTACACACTCGTGTGTTAGCAAAGCATTTACTGCAGCCTGTTGTGTTTGTTGTCTGGATGGAGATGCTCTTTCACCCCACTCACCTTCCTCATTTTCCCCGCAGGCTGCGAGAACACCACCGCGCTGCAATTAAGGTGATTCGGAGGATGCAGTATTTTGTAGCGAAGAAAAAGTTCCAGGTGAGTTGGGAATAGAAAGCTCCCTCTCTAAACAAACCCTTTTATTCCCCTGGTTCATTGTTTCTGTTAGAATAAGAGAGGCAACACAGTTCACTTCAGTAACGGTGAGCGACACCCTCTATTCTGTCCCTCCTTCAACCGGGCGGTGGTTGAGCAGCAGGTTAGTCAACTGTGGATGCACTGAAATAGGCTGAACTCCTGAAATGCAGCCTGAATTAAAATGATATTTTCTGCTAATGGACTTGACCCTTAGCCCTCTGTTATTGCTGTCTCTCTCTCGCAGTGCAAACATTCTCATGTGTCTCCATAATTCTGAGCTTACGTTACTGTCGTGCTGAGTCAGGAGGATTAGAGATTAAAGTACTGCCTCAGCCTTGTTTCTGTCTCTTAACAATAATGAAGTCCTGGTAAGAAGCCGGGGTAGAAATTTGTTCAAGTGTTGGAAGGTTTCTCCTTCCTTTGCCCATCTCCCCTTTGCGTAGGCGAGAGACCTCCTTCCCGGTTTGGCGGGTATCGGTTCTCTTTACTCCTCTGGCCCTCACGTTTCACGTGTGGCACTTCACTCTCTGTGATATTGCAATATCGTGAGCATTTAACAGTAGCTAATTAACCTTGTTGCCTGCCCTGAATGAAAAATTCTGACTGCAAACTTTCTAAGAATGCCATTTCTAAATCAATTTCATTAATCCCATAAAAACATGTCAACAGCCTTCAGCTTGACTTAAACCAGATGATTATATATATGTAAGAAATATATTTCTTAAAATGAATTAATACGGGACAATCTCTGCAGAACAGGCTTCACAACTGAAAATACAAAGGAAGAGAGGGCCTTAACTGCTCACATCATTTTTATGCGTGACCATGCCAGGACTGCTTACAATAGACTAAAAAGCTTTCCCGCCCTTAATCTACACCGTCCCAAAAAGGGAGGATGTCCTTCTTCCTTCATATTTGAAAGGCACAGAGTTTAGGATCGAAAAGATTACACTGATGATGACTAACAGTCCAAGAAATCACTGTTTCTGTAAGGCGATGCTCGCTGCTACTTCAGAACCATCATTCTGGCTTCCTCCTTCAAATTTAGAGGCACTGCCAGATTTCTTCAGCAGTTTTCTACACTGAATCTTTCTAGTTTTACCAAAATTCATTACATAATCTATGGCTAAGGTTGCCTGAGCTTTTCAGAAATGTGTTCAGTTGTGTATAACACCTTCAGACTGTCTCCCTTTGGGCTGAAATCTCCCATGGCTTCTTGGAGAGAGTGCTTTCAGAAAGTTTCTGCTAGCACATTTCACTTGTTACTTTTATTGGGCTAAAATTAAGAATGGCACAATGTCTGGACTACTTGAAAATTATTTCTATAGTCATTAAGTTCAGCAGCTCCTTAACACTTGCTGGCCATCACTTGTAACCTGACAAGGGACGTGGCCTGTTCCTGTGATGTGTCTACTGCTGTTTTGTGAAAAACAGCCTGAATCTGGCCAGTTCTGTTCAACTTTAATTTATTCTCATTCTAAAGCCTGATTGTGATCCTTTGCTCTGAATCATTGCTCTCATAAATTTAGATCATAAAATATTTGCCATGGTATTAACTAAACTGCTTAGAAACAAGAAATCTACACATTATATATCTACCTCCCAAGTGGCAGTTGTCAAAAACAGATTTTGAAAACGCCTGAACCCTGTGTGCAACATTATCCACCTGGCAAATAAATGAGACTCCCCTGCGGCAGACGATTTGATAGAAGCTGAAAAAGCATTTGACTGAAGAGAATGGGGCTATTCAGCTCCTGCTTAAAACTTGTTTGTACTCGGTATCCTGGCTGCTAATCTGGCTTCTCCGTTGTACTCTCACTTTCGCATCTGCAAAAGACCCGGTCCTGGCCATCTACAAAATCCCTCAACAAGGTTGTCTCTCATCCTTTCTTAGTAGCTTTTCTCTTCCTGAGCAATCAGTATCAGCTGCTCTAAAGTTAGGCTGAAGTGGAAGGTATCTCGAGTCACTCCTGGGTACCAGTGACGTGCTGCTGTTCTGTCAGAAGCAGAATCTCACAACAGGAACGGACAGGGGATATCTGGTACTTCTTAATTTCTGAATCCAGGGTTATTACTGAGGGCAAAAATGTGGAGAATACCAAAGGTACAGTGTTCAAAAGCACCTAGGTAACGTAATGCCCAGACACCTTGAAATTCAAGCCACGAGAAGCTTTTAAAAAACGCTCCTGTAACTATAGAGATAACCACTGTCATTATTCTTTCCTCAAAAATATGTTGCAGATCTGCTTTGTTCTATTGCATGCACATAAAATAATAATAAGAAATTAAAATGTTCAGACATGTGCCAAGTAATGTCTATACAGTTTCTGATAACCGGACCAATGCAATATCTGAAATTAAGGTAAAGCAGGTGATGCGTTTTAACTTTGTTATTTTTCAGCATTTAAGAAGTCTGCATAGCCATTTTCTGGTAGATATTTGCCTTCTGAACTGACTGTGTTTACATGAAATGTATCTTCCTAAAAGAAAATATAAGTTTATTTTTTTTATAAATATTTTTTAAAAAAACCCTAAATTTCAGCTGAAGTCCATTGGACTATTCATGCTTAAAATTAGCTGGAACATAAATAATTGCAAGGCCAGTACTTAAAGGAGTATTTTTTTAGAGATGCCTCTGAAGCTTTTGGCAAGGGGAAGCATAGGAAAAAGGAAAGGAAGAGGAAAATTTTGCAAAATAGGTCCCAGCATGAGCCCAGCGTGGTTCTTAATCCCTACCAGCTGTTTGCAGGATACACCTGTGTGCCTGAATTTGCCTAGATAGATTTTTTTTTTTTTTAAGAGATCAATTAATAACAGGGAATGATGGCACCACAAGGAGAAAAGTCAGTTAGAAAACAGAGCTATACTGCTTTAAAAATAAATAGATAAAATAAATAAAGAGAAGCTAAACACGGATACAAAGATATTTCAAAGGACGTGAAGAGCAATTCTTTGAAGCATCTCATGTGGACATCATTTCCTCTTTAAAAGAAGGGGAGAAAATTATGCTCCATTTTAAAGTCCAGATTTCCGTGTAGTCTATATGAGGGTGTCCATGTAAGAATCCAGCACAATATTTTAAAGAATTAATACTTTTAAAATGCTCTTATAAAGTCAGTAGGACTGTTTCAAATTGTGTAGGAAAGATCCTGTTCCACTAGTAGTGAGCACAAGTCCTGTGCGTCGTTAAGGGGAATGGCTCATGGCTGAGGAAGGATTCTGTAGATGGTAGGGAAAACAGAACTTAGAAAAGAATGGTTTTCTAGGCTTTGTACTTCACACCTACCAAAAATTAATTTCATATATTAGTTTTAAATCAGAGGTCTTAATACAGTCTAACCTTACAACTGAATTTCAGGGAAAAAAAATCCCCATACTCATTTATTCCATTAGCTGGATTCATGATCAAATAACCTTTGACTTCCAGTTAGGGAAGTTTCTAAATGTCTGAAGACTCACACACATGGATACAACTGTGATATCCACCATCGAACCAGGGACCAGGGGTTTGATCTGATTACCCATTGTCTTTTTAAAATCTTTTGTCTTTCTAGGCAAATTCTTCCTGTTGAGTAAATCAGTTTCCTCCTAAACTGTGTTTTGAACTTGGATTTTATTTTTCACCATGGCCAATATTCTATACATAGCATAAACTGAAAATACAGGTTGCAGTTCTGCTGATGACGTGAGGAACTTTTGCCTGGTTTGTTATAATTTCACTGGACAATCTTGCATTATCATCTTATCTTATAATTCATCATCTTATGTAATTCATTTGTCACGGTATGAATCATGAATTGTGTGTGTAATCTTTTCTAATCTCCGTACTGAGCGGTGCTAAACAATGTGGTTCAGAGTGTTCCGTGCTTCAAAGGACGTTCTACCCATTTTGGTTGACTGTGATTCAGTTACGTTTCCCAGAAATTCCCCTTTCCCGGCTCTGCCTCCCTGCGCCTGGAGTTACCAGGGAACAGCAGCGGCCAGTCAGGCACATTTGATAGTTGGCATTGGCCAAGTTAAGGAAAGCCGTGGGGCTGGCTTCTACTTTTGCTTCACCCCTTGCCTGCTGCAGGTTTTTCCTGTTTACAAAACTCACGTGTTTTCAACATCAAGAGTGTTTTCTCTTGAAAGATCAGCTTTCAGTAAGAATTAATTACAGAATAATTAGGACTGACTATTAAATACCCTGTCCTACTCAGAAATTAATCTTCTTTCATAAATTCTATTTACTCCAAGTTTTTAGTTCTTGTTTTAAAGTGAAAGAAGCAGGAAATAAAGAACAGGCAGGGATGTACCGACTCCTTCTACTGCCAGACACCTGCATCCGAGGACGACGATGGCAGGAGAAAGCTCTGCGTCTTTATTCTTACTGAATAGCTCTTCTAAACCTGGAGGTTTCAAGCTGATCTTGCAGATTTCTCTCCTGCTTATTTATAAACAAAAATAATGAAAGAATTAAATTTTTTTATATATATCACCCAGTTTACAGTACTAACCATGGAAAGACTTAGGGGCTTATGCTGTCGTTGAATTGTATTTCTTTCTTTGTGGGTGTTCATTTATTCTTACTGTATTGTTTGATTTGTTTAGCACCTTTAAGAAAAAGTTTTCTACCAGACTCTAAGTTCAGGTGTTATTCCATCTAATTCTCCTCTCTCCTCTGTTGTGTTAGAGCATCATTGCTGCTTTTCATCTGTAGCTTTGGCAGTGATTGAACTCTAGTTTCTAGCTGCAGGATTAAGATATTTTTAACTTGTCACTGCCCTTCAACAAGTTCATTCGCTTGCTTTCCACTTAGTCTTGGTTTATTAGTTAAAATTATGGTCTTTGTCTTTAATACTACAAATACCACAAAAGTGGTTTTATTACTAATAGGTCAGATTAAGGCCTTCCCGTGTTTGAAGTGCAAATTACAGACACGGAGCTTTCTCCCTTGTCGCTCCTTGCACCAGTGTTTTCCCAGTAGATGTGAAAGCTCAGCCAGTCTGTCTGGAGGAGGAAATCAGTCATGCCCCTTCAGCCAGGGCTCTGCTTTAACCGTCCATGGTAAGAGCCGAGCCGAGACCTCCAGCTGACCGGGAACAAGGGCTTGTGCCTGTGAAAGACCTCTTTGCTGTTCGGTGACCCTTACTTCCAGAGGAAACTAGAGTGACCACAAGTTTGGAGCAAAGTGCTACATACACTTTGTTGGCCCCAAGTTCTCTTGCTCTCAAGTTGAGTGGATAGTCTCTTGAAAGGCATGTAGAGCTGCAGTAGCAAAAAGCTGGATGAAATCAGAGCTATCATTCCACAAAAAATGTATGATCGTGGCAACGATCAAAATACCTCAAATGTTTACACAGTGTGAGAAGGGGTTAAAAGAACTTACTTTTTTACTTGAAAAAAATCTGCATTACCACAGGCCAGTCCTACATCCTTGTGGCTTCAAGGCATGGTTTTTGATTTTTATTTTACAGCAAGCTAGAAAGCCCTATGATGTCCGAGACGTTATCGAGCAGTATTCACAGGGCCACCTCAACCTGATGGTGCGGATCAAGGAGTTACAGAGGAGGTACGTCAAAGTTCAGTGTCACAGCAGGAGAGGTCTGCTTGTCAATAAGTCGGTGGTCAGGGCCAGCGATCAAACCCTGACAGGGTTACAGGTGCCGTATTGGTAGGACTGTGCAAGTTAGAGTGTGAAATGGCATTCAAGTAAAGTTTTCTTTTCACACAGGAAGAAAAAGGCAAAGAGGTTAAAAATCTGATGATTGGGACTTACAGTTTCATGATATTTAGGTGTATCGCTGCAGTCCCTGCTAGCTTTGACGGTCCACTGTAAGCCCTGTGTGTTAGGGGCTGTGCTGCACGTACAGAGAGAAATACTGTCACCTGCTCTGGCAGAATTACACTTACAGGCAAGCGAAGAGATGCCAGATAGATGCCACAAGCGAGATGCAGAAGGAAAGAAACAATAGTTGTTCACATGGAAAAGCGATGGGCATGGTAAAACTTCACAGTGGTGAAAGAGGCTAAAGACCAATCTAAATCTAACCCCATTTTCTTGTTATTTTAATTTCAAGCTATTCTTAGCCCAAAGCAACTGCCTCACATACAGTACAAACTAGAACTCTTTGAACTTCGCTTTGTGAAGTCTTCTGCTCTGTCTAAAGATGCTGGTTCAGGTCACTAAAAGCTAAAAATGATTCTTTCTGTTCCGCAGGTTGGACCAATGCATAGGGAAGCCATCTCTCTTTATCTCCGTCTCAGGCAAGTTAATACGAAGGATGTGTCTGAAGTTAATCTGATGAGGATATAATTAATGGAAAATATGTGTTAAAATACTTTTTATTTTGTTGCCAGATTTTAGGGTTGATCTTATTTAGATACTTAAAGCACCTACTTTCACCGAAGTTTCCAAAATGTTGACTCTAGTCTCTCTGAGACTCACCATATTTTCAGTAAAATGGTGTGCTGTGATTGCAGGGCTCCTGTGAAATCACTAATATTTGCATAGAGCTTTGATAGCTTTGAAAAGAGGCTGGTGAAGGAGCACAAAGTGCTAAGTTTGTTTGTGACAAGTCTGGCTAATGAAAACTTTCTGTTAAAGTGACTTTTCAAACTAGCATTTCTATATAGTTTTAGGGGTTAAAAAGATGAAATGTTCCCAAATGCATTGTTCAGGTTGGCTGTGGAGTCTTTTGCATAGCGGCAGATTGTTTTTAAATGGCAATTAAAACGTTAACTAAATTGGGAACCGTTTTGTTCTCCCAGGTTAAAGCATAAAATTAAGGTTGGAAGAGCCTTAAACTTAAGGGCTATTAAAAGCCGTGGCGTGGGCTAATGCTATAAAAAGTAAGAAAACGCTGCTTTTTAAGGAATAGAACTACCAGCGTGGCAAAGGTGTTCAGTTACACTGCGTTGGTGGGCTAGTTAAACACACCCTGTTGTGGCTTGCTGCTATTTTGTTATACCACCGTATATTAATTTGAAAATGTTTTTTGTTCCACAGAGAAAAGCAAAGATCGAGGGAATAACACGATTGGTGCCAGGCTGAACCGAGTGGAGGACAAGGTAATTCTCAGTTAGACTGGCAGTGAATGAGGACGTGGTCTGTGATCGAACAGTGCTTGTTTCATTGGATGTGGGGAAAAATTTGGCTTAAAATAGAGGTGAATGCCTGGCTTTTCCAGGTGATGGAGCGTGATTTTTATGGCTAATTGCGTTTTTGGTTCTTTCTTTTCATTTTAACAGAATAAGAAAAGAACCAGACTTTTATTGATTTTGGTCTCTTTTGGGACTCGCTTGGAGTTTTGATTTTTAATTGCATATATTACACGTCTCAAAGCTCTGCTCCCTTCCTCCACAATAGATAAAGATTCTGTTCCTTTAATACCTCAGTATATTTCGGTCCCTAAGATTTCCCTTTGATCATGGCTCTGTTATTTATGTAACTCCACCTACAATCCCTTAGAGAGAGCGATAGCAAACCTTGTTCTGTCCTCTGACAAATGGAGTTTCTCCTTTCAAGTGACGTGAAGCCAGAAAAAAAATCAGACTTGTTCTATAATCTCAAATTAACAGTTAAGAGCTTGGTAACCCTTTATTTCAATGCTGGCTGGGCCTGAAAAATTGGATGACAGGTTGAGGCTATGTCATTGTTAAAAAAAAATATGGGTTTGCCTGTGTTGGTATCAAGGAAAGAAAGGGAGAGTTAAGAGGAACGGGTTTGAATCCATTATTGATCTCTTACAGTGATTTGGTGAGGCGGTAAAAGAATTTCTGTACTTTCACTCGTATCTAAACTGTTCATTCAGTGTTAAGGAGTGAAAATTATTCCTGGGGAAAAGAGCTTTCAGCGTGTTTCTTCCACAAGTGGAAGTATGTGATAACCTCGTGATGGATTTATTCTGAAGAAATATTCTGCAGAGCAGAAGAGCTGTGAGGAACACGTTTGGAAGGGTGCAGCCAGCTCTGTATTGATTCGCGTGTGACATACTTGTTCCTTACATATTCCTCCTTAAATACTGATGAAAACTTGAATGGCAGTACTCAGAACTGTACTTCAATCTATCAAAAATAAATGACATTTTAAAGGGAACAGGTGCCTTTTGGTATATAGGGTGACACACAGAAAGGGTGGAGAGGAAGGCAGGAAGGTCCAGTGTGTTCTGCACAGAGACAAATTGCTGTGCAGCGCTCGCTCAGATCTGGGGTTAGTAAATGTTCTTACACGTGGAAGCCCTTTCCAGAAAGTTTGGGTTACATTTGTTTATTTTCTCTCCTTAATGTCAACTTAAAGTGTGGAACACTAAAAAATGTCTTGTGACTTGTGACAAAGAGCAATGACTTTACAGTTTGGACAAATAATTCTCCAATGGCAGCTGGAATAGCTTCTCGCTGCTATTTGTAAAACCTCCAAGGAGCCTGGGAAAGCTTTGGTGGTGTACTGGCTCAGAGATAAGCTGGCTTGGGGTTATTAATTACTCTTTTTACATCCTTACAAATAAGTACACCGTGAATTTATAGCGACGGTTGTTTCATGTCTTGTAATAGCACTGTAAAACACTCCATGTGTAAATTTAGTATAGCTGGGTTAAATTTTAGCCTTGTTTTAAGTAACAGACCCTTCTTTCTTTGCAGTTGCATGAGGTCATCTGTGGTTTCAGAGTTGTATGTTATCTGCCCTATACAGCTAGTCCTATCTGCAGGAATTTTATCTGAAAGTAGCTGAAAGGCTAAAAATAGAGAATTTCGGTTGGACTCAGCAAACAGCGGTATACATGACAGCACGCTGGCAGCCCTGAAATCACATTTTTGCTGCAGCTGCAGATGGTGGCCACAGCTAGTTTTCTGGTATTTTTGCTCTTGGGGACTGGCCTTCTCTTTCCCGTGAAGTACCTGGTATGCTTTCAACATAGTTAAATCCTTCCTGAGCTGAGCGCTGTGTGAAGGGTATCTACATCAGCTGTTTTTTAAGCTGACTGCGTATTTAAACAGCTACATCCTCTTTGGTTTGTGAATTAGTTTTGAATCTCGGGCTTCTGAAGGACAGGTTTTCAGTGCAGCAGGCTAGTGTTAGCATCTGACCATTTGAAAATCCTCCTGTAAGTCTTTTTAAAATGAGTCTTAGCCTTCTGAAATTATTTGGACACTCCTGCAACAGCAAGAAATTACATGGCACTTTGTGTGCCCCAGGAATAGCCAAGTTCTTCTGACAGCCCCTTCTCTGTGATCAGAGTGGGCTCCTTGCAGCAGAAGGCTGTGGACAGTTGTCAGAAAGACTATGTTAACGGTGTTCTGTACCCTGTGGGAACAGTCACTGTGCTCCCCGGGATAACATAGCCATCAGTTCAAACTTCCAAAAAGGCTGTGACTGATGATGGCCTTCTTGCACATCAGCGTGCACAGGACGGGACCATTTTGGCTTTATTTTTAATTTAATAATAATGCTGAAAAGTTGATGGTAAAAGCCTGACAACCAACTATCTGCCTTTGTGGCCAGTGTTGGAAAAGCACAGTTAAAGCAATGAGTAATCAGTTGGAAGAGACTGCTTCGGAAAGTGCCTGGCGTGGAAATATTCAGCACTTTGCAGGCTGCACAGGCACCGGGCAGTTCAGGTATTGAATACTGGCAGTGCCTGCAATAAGTGTGTGAGGATTTGTCTTCCTGCCTAGAAACAGAGCTGAAAGATACGTAAAATCAATAAAAACCAAAAGAACCTCTGCCAAGCCATCTTGTATGTCATTCTTGCAATAACGCAGAAGTAATAACCTGGGGGATGTGGAGGAATATTAAGAGGCATGTGGAAGATTAAGTATCCCTATTAATTTAATCCTTAGTCTTTTTCCAGATGCTGAAGTACAAGCATACGGAAGCAATTTTGGTGCTGAACTTTGTGATGGAGGATGCCCATTTCTATAAATTGGACTGCAGCTAAATACATCCTTCATCAGTCTAGGTCATTAGGCAGCCATACCATTTTAATAGCTTTTCTCTCACCAATCTGATAACGCTGCAGTGGCTAAACTGCAGATTTCCATTTCCAGTGTCCAACACTTCCCATCTGCCCAGCTATGGTAAAATAAAAGTATCAGCCATATATGGTAAAAACAAAAGCAAAAAATAATTACTGGTAGGATTCACTGCTGCCAGAAGCTTTGGTAACCAAAGCAGAAACAGAGACATGAGACAAAGTCGTGGAGGAGGGCTCGCTTGAGGATTATTAAACAGGGTATCTATGTGTAAACTCCAGGTTAGCAGGTACTTCAAACAGTGGTCAGCAGTAAGTGGGTACAAAAAGGAAAAGCATGGGTTTATCTGTTTGCATTTTCTTGCACTCTTTTTTGAAGACTCTGCTTCAAGCCTTGCACGAGAATCAAGATAACCAGGGCAGGTAAACTTTAGTCTTGTTCAGTATAGCCCTTTCTATGGTAGGTTGGTGTGCAGCTGCTTGCTGCTGGATTTGGTCACCCATACAGCCCCACGCAGCTGAACACGGCTGTACGGTGGGCTGGTTATGAAGACTGTGGAGGCAGAGCCCTGTGCCTGTCTAGAGGACATTCCAGTGGGTCTTTGCAGCACAGAAGAGAACCTCTTTGGAGTAGCCTTCACTCGCATCCGTTTATTTGCACCAATTTTATCTGTTTGAAGATCATTAGATCCTACCACAGCACAAATGAAAAACCATCAATTTTTGCATTAGTTTTGGAATTGTTTATTATACACAGTGTTAAGTACTCTCTGTAACCTGTAGGATGTTATCTAAGTGCAGTAGCTTGGGTATAGCTACAGACAGACCTGGCCTGCAGAGCAGTGTTACAAACAGTCATGATGGTTTCTGTGGTCTATTTCTGAAGTGTCAGCTCTTAGAAATGTGATTACATCAAAACCCAAATCTAGCACAGAATATGGATAACCACAGTGAGGGTACTGCAGCTCCTTAGCTTGTTTTCAGGAACTGGGAGTATACGCTTCCTCAATGCTCTAAAATGAAATTATGCAAGACTTATTATCTCTTTAATCTAGAGAAAAGTGGTTCAAGGTGGTTCAAGCTCGCACAGTTGCTGTGCTAATATTCAAAACGAATGAGTAATTAAGCTCTGGTCATTTGGACACATGCTGATACTGATGTCATCTGTGATACTCCTCTAAATATTTTATAAAAAGTAAAAAGGCAAAAGTGAAATACTGCTGAAGAGAAGACTTTCTGATGAAGTGAGTTCTTATAGATTCTTATAGATACCCCACATTTCTAAAGCTTCTGGATGCAGACGGTAGTTGGTAAGCATGATGCTCAAGGCAGATTGTAAACCTTTACAAGTACAAAGTGTTATACATGCATAAAAATAAATAATCTCATTGATTTCTTCGGGACATCATTAATGACTTTTGAATTCATTGGCAAGGGCTGTGTGCTTGTGATCTGCGTAGCTGTCTACTTGCTTATTAAGAAATCCCAGAGGAATTTTAGGTAACATGCGATAGATCCTATAAAATCTAGGAAATGGGGAGGGGGAGAAATGGAGGAATGAAGTAATGTGTAACCAGTTGATAGTTTTTTAAATAATCTTCAGGTTAGTTGCTGGTTTGGGAATCAGCTGTTCGTGTTTGTATTTGAGTAGGTGTGCAAGGGGATGTAAGGTCTGCACTTTGTGATGACTCGATCTTGTATTAAACCACATAAAGCCTGTTTTGTCTGGCATTCAAAGATAAACCCAATCAAGCAAGTTTGAAACGTAGCCTCCATCATTCTTGTGCATAGAGTGTTTACATTTGATGTGGACTGGAAAAGCATAGTGGATATGCTGAGAGAGAATGTGGAACAGTTGTACGGACTAAGTACCTTGTAGAGCAGATCAGAGAAAAGGGATTTAAGTGAGCAACATGTGTACACAGTGTGCTACCCAGATGTTTGTTTGTCTTTCGCATAGGTTAAAGAAAAAGAAATGACCGTAAGATCATCTCTGCATTTTATTTTTCTGTGTGTGTGGTGCAGATGAGGAACCAAAAAACAGTGCAACATGACTGGCAAATTTGGTTTTGATACATAGGACGAACCTCTGCTGAAGTTAGATGCATCAAAGTTGAAATGATTCCTTGTCAAAGATCTGGTTTTAGAGTGATCTCGCTGGAATTAAAGTATTTTATTTCCATTTGCAATTGAGGATCAGGGAGGAAAAGTGCGTGGAGTTGAAAGGGCTCTATTCAGGCTGCAGTCTTTTCAGGCTGGAATCTATTCAGCTCTTGGAAAAGGTTCAGAGTAAAGGGAGGTATACTCCCTTTCTTACACAAGTCCGTACCTTCCCTATCTTCTCCCCCATCAGTAAAAGTTACAAAACAGAAACGATCAGTGCTGCTGCATCCGACCCCACAATTCCATCTTTCAGTATGAAATCAGGATTTCCATTACTTCTCTAAAAATCTAGAACAAATGCGATTACAACAACTTTTTACGTGTCTCTAAAGTATCCCACTGTTTCAGCACAGGGCTGTGAACTCCTGTCACAGGGTCTCTTTCTGTCCCAAAGTGACAGGTGCTTCACTTGGTATCTCCAGCGATCAGCAGCCCAACCTGGCAGAGCGTGATTGCCCTTGTATGCCATGGGCACAGCAGTCTGATGAGCTGCCTTCCTTTGGGATGGACCTTCATTGTGGTGGCTTCGTTATGTTTGTCATAGCACAAGAGCTCCTCCTCTGACAGGTTAAACACACAAAATAGAGAAAGGAAGGGTAAAATAACATATTGTTTCCCTCTTTTACAGCTGAGGTGCAGGAAGCCTGAGGGATCACAGGGGCATCTGTGGCACCGCCAGGAGTTTAACTCAAGCCGTGGCTGGGTCTTAACCACAAATCAGCGTTCTTTTTTGTTGCTGTGTTTAAAAGCCCCTCTAGTCTTGAATAGTTACATTGGCCAGTGCAGTGTTCAACATAATCATGGCTCATTAATACTAAAACCATCCAGTACTTGAGAACAGCATATATAAACACATAAACCACACCAACCCAGCCAATATAAATGTACTGGGACTATTTTGGATGGTATATTTTAAATCATCTAGAAATTAATCTGCTAACATCATTTTGTAGCCCAGGAGCCTAAGGGTGGAGAGGACTGAACACACTTACCTGTCACAAGCTGTCCTACGTGTAGATAGTTGTGTATGTAATGTTTAGAGCCAAACAAACGGTATTAAAGGCTATAGTTGCACAGTCAAGCGGAGAGAAATATTCAAGTGAGTTCAAATATTCATGTAAGTTTCTTTTGCAAAGGTCTTGGATCCAGCATTGCTCACCATTGACCCTTCTGTGACATCTGTTAATCTTGGGTTTATTTCAGTTTCTTTCCCTCTATTTTTTTTAAACAGATGACTCCACTTAAATCAACACTTGGTTTCCATTAGAGAGATAGACGGTGATTCACGTAGTAACATGTGCGTCTTTATCTAGTTAAGTCCTAATAGCCTTAATATATCAAGGAAGCTGGTGTGATTAGCAGCACAAAGGGCTTCACCTAATAAATACTGACCTTTGTCCAGCCATAGAAAAATCACATTGTGATTCCAAACTGAGAACGTGCACAGCCTTATAAATATTCTAAAATTATCCCTGTAACAAAAATACATGTTGACAATAGAAGTTACATCTACATATATGCCTGTGTTTGTACATGTCCACCAACCCAAGTGTTGGTTGGCTCTTTGCCCTGCCTGAGTTGTCCTATTTCTTTTTTATCAATTCATGATGGAGCCACCATTCGTGTCTGATTTTTTCCTCCTGTTCAGTGGAGCTTTGTGCAGATTCTTTGATGGTTCTTTGTCTCTGATTGTCATAGCTTATCTCTCCCGGAGTAGTTGGATATGTGAGTATTAGTTGTGCTGTCCTAGTTAATGTTGGCAACAAAGACATCTGACTTGGCTAGGTTATCATGTCTGATAATCCTGCCAAATGAGGCAGTCAAAACAAAAACCCCAAGAGTAAAATATATTTAAAATGTCAGCTCAGATGGAGATGGGGTCCTTGCTTCATCAGAGCTGAAGTTTTATGGAAACTTGCCAGTTGTACCACCAGTGTCTGTGCTTGCATGCTGTGGTCATCAGGCTGCTGAAGGAAGCCTTTATGCTGCTGGTCTCAAGCTTCCAGAGAGTTTCAACAAGAGGAATTTTACAGGAGAACACCTTAGAAAGGAAGTGGGCAAGGATGGTTTTTGCTATTCCTCGAAAAGAGGCTGGCTGAGCCACAGTCATGGCTCCTGTATCTCTGCTTGCTTCACGTTACAAAAGGGAGTTTTGTTCAAGCTTTGAGGTCAAATAATCAGTCCCACAGAGATGTTGCCGTTAACTCTCAGCAGAGTTTTGGTAGCAGAAGTGGCTGTACAAAACTCTTTCAACTCTATTAATTCACAATAGAAGTGAGTATTATGAGTAATTTAGATTTTCCCTGATGACATGTAGGTATTTCGGCAGAGTAACTTGATGTCTGCAGTGTAGGGTGCATACCAGTCACACTCAGAAATGCTTTGCTTTTAGGCTCTGGGTGGAAAAGTTTGGGAACTGTACCGATATTTTAGTCAGCAAAGCATCCAGGAAGCCCTTGGAAGAATCCGGTACACTTCAGTTTAAGAGGCAGAGAGGTATCTTGATGGTCTAAGGAAGCTAACACAAACTGGAGGTGGTGTGAAGGTAAGGGCTTTAACTAGAGCATTAATGAAGGATGAAATTGTATTAGCTAAGCCCAGCTGGCAATTATTGGGCATGAAGTCATGGATTAGGGATTGCCTCTCCTTCCTCTATCGCTTCTATATCCTCTCACTCCTGCTTTCCCATGCACAAGGCAGGGGGAGCTGGGGCCAGAGCATGTCTCTTTGCTGTGCTGCTGAGCACTTGTACTGTGTCCTGTGACATCTATGAACTTGTAGCAGCTTGAACTTTGCTTCTGGATCTCAGAGGAGCCAGAGGGCATGCAAAAACAAAAAATAATCATGGCCACAAATAAAAATTCCATTCCAGTTTCAAAAAGAATTGGCTGGTAAAGTGTCAGCACATCCCAAGGCTCCTTGGGTGTTGTCCTGATTTCCACCAATGCAGAAGGGAGAAGGTAATGTTAGAAGCATGCAAGAGGGCTCTTTCTGGCAGGATGATGTGTGTGCATGTACGTACATACTTCTGTTTACCTCTAGCAAGCCTTGAGCTTAGAGAATTGTAGGCTTTTCTGAGCCCCATTTTAAACTCCAAAGAAGCTGAAGTCCTTTTCCAATGCAAAACCCCGTTTGTTTCTGCTTTACTGTAGAAAATCTCCCTCTCCATTGAAACTGGGAAGTTTGCCCTCCATAATAAATAATACTGAGGATTACTGTAGAAGACTCAGGCTATTTCCACCTTCCTCTTAAGCTTTCTTTCATTTCATCATAGGTTTGTTTTGTACCTAAGCGAAGCTGCGAGGTACACATGGAACAGAAATCAAACAGAAATCATTGCCATCCTTGTTGGCTTGCCGCCGCAGGTGTCCGCAGGCACCTTGCACTGTAGTACAGTAGTGTTACAGCTTTGGAGATCCAGCCATTTGAAATCATAATAGTGACACAGTCTACAGGCTTGCTTTCAAAAAGCCTGGGCAAGCCACACTGAGTTGATTTTCTTGACGCGCTGCGTACCTATGATTTTGTTTTATTATGTAATGTAGATGGGCATAGAATCAAAAAGCTCCACTGGATATATATATTTTTTTAAAGAAAAACACAACAACAAATGCATTCTTTGCTTTTAGATTGTTGAAGGAATAGCATCAGCTATAGATGTTTAAGAACAAAGAAAGTACTTTGGGGCAGGGGGGTGGGGAGGAAAAAGAAGCGTTATGGTTGTGAGGACATTTTGAGGGGGTTTTTTGCAAGACTACCCAGATGTTTTTCTGATGCATTTTTCTACCATGGCTTTGGTCCTCGGCTGCTATGCTTCCAGTGACTGGGTTACTCAGGACAGCTGGAAATAAGGGATAACCTTTCATGAAAAACCTGGAAAGCCCTGTGTGTGCTGTAATAGTGGTCAGCCAAACTGACTGGCTCCCGAAGAATTGTCTAATGGAAGAGGTTTATTCTGGGGCCATTTCCATTTTTTGTGCTGCTAAGGGGACTGAAGTCACAACAGGAGGATTTAGTTCTGTTGCTTCCTGCTTCATCTCCCAATAGCCTGGTTTTCAGAAGTGGTGGCAAACACTGGGGGTGCTCAGCATCACTTTAAAAACCAGCCCCTCCTCTCCTCTGGAAAGGAATATAATGCCGTATCTCCAGCACAAAGCTGGAGGCAGCTGCTTTGCACACTGAGAACCCACCCTCACTAATCTCTATGAAAACAGAAAGAGTAGAGTTCAACAAGGTTCTCAAGCATCTGTAATTTGGGATACTGGTGTAATTAACCTTGTGATAATAGCGTGAAATGGATAAGCATGGATACCTGTATCAGGGTCCAGTCAAGGACAAACAGCAGACCCAGCTTCCACTGGAAAATTACTAGGGGGTCCTTTCTGTTCCTGCTCTCATTCGTTGTGTGGTGTTGGTAAATGCTACCTGTGCTATTAGGGATTAGGCTGAGTATCTCCTGCTAATACACTTTGCTGTTCCTATATAGGTACAGAAAACTGCCCAAGCCTGAATAAAAACAAACAAACAAAAAAAAAAAACGTGAGGGGGAGTCAACTAATGATGTTTTATGTGCATATTTTTGCTAGAGATCTATCTCTGTGGTATTGGAGTGTTACAGATGAGGACTGTTTGTGTTACTTGGCCATCCCTAGCTATTTCCTATGCATCAATGGCCAACTACTCTAAAACAGTATTGAAAGAGACGTTGCTGTTGTCAAAAGTTTCTGTATTTTCTCAGTGATTTTTTTTTTCCATTCTGAGAAGAGGGCCTTTCCCCACACTACATTGCATCCTTTTTTTTTTCCTCCTCATTTTCCCTATCACCTCCACTTTGTCCATTCCCTATGACTGCTGGTGGAGGTGCTTTCCCGAAGTGTTCAGGTCGACTGCTTCTGTCAAAGACTTTCTGATGGTATCCTTGTTTACCAAAGGCAAGAAGAGGAGGATAGCTTGGGTTTGGTTCGTGGTAGTCTGGAG
Source organism: Buceros rhinoceros silvestris (assembly GCF_000710305.1). NCBI lineage: Eukaryota > Metazoa > Chordata > Aves > Bucerotiformes > Bucerotidae > Buceros > Buceros rhinoceros. The sequence continues at coordinate 152,640 of NW_010387801.1, forward strand.
GCCTAAAGCTCTTCC
>NW_010387801.1:152756-159956 GCF_000710305.1 Buceros rhinoceros silvestris
GTTCTCTTTCCAGACAAGAGGATTTAATTTCAGAAATTTAGTCTCTGTAGCTAGTTGTAGGGAGGTGGATTGGTTAAAGTTTACAGCCTCTTTTTGTTTAGCCTCTGGAATAGTGCCATGGAATCTCAGGTTTCCTCTATAAAGAGAGATCTGTATTCGGTCAGAAGGTAACCAGGCAAGGTACGTGAAGGCTGCAGGGTGAATGGCTCTTTCAACAATGAAATCCATTTGGGGTCTTTAAGACCCCAGCATTGCCTTGTCTCAAGTCAGTGTTGAGCAGGCAAAATTCCTAGAACCGTCAGGGAGGGCAAAATAATCACCCTTGAACAAAACAAATCAAATCTTCAGAAGATACTAAATAGGAAGAACTTCTCTGCAAATCTCATGATCCTTAGGAAGTTCCTTGGCTCTCAGGGAATAAGAAGAGGTGAGGGCTACCCACATCTTCATTTCCTTCCCAGCAAGTCCTGTGTGCTTTGGTTGCTCACATGCATACACCTGGGGAATGGTTTCTCATGCAAAATATCTTGCTGCACTACTGTTCTGGCAGCAGATGCATTTTGAGGCTGAGGATTAAGTATCCTAACTAGTTATTTGTGCAAACAGGTTCTTTTGCTCCCGTCTTCCTGAAACTGAAGGTGTCACTCTGCAATTACTGAATCATGTTCATATGTTACTCCAGGGTACAGAAGCTTTGCCTCAGGCAGAATAAAAGACAGGAAGAAAAGCAAGGAACTCTTGGTTTCTAAGAGTACCAACTCATAGTTGCATTGGGAGAGGCACGAGTGAAGCTCTGTGGTCTGTAATCCTCTTCTCCTGATTTCATGGCATTAGCAAGGAAATGCATCTCCTGTTTTGTTCGCTCATTTATCTGTTGGTGGCTTGTAGCCTTTCAGCAGGTCTCCAGTTGCATGTGAATTGCTTTCTTCTTTGCAATAATTTACAGAATAAATTCCACCATGAAGAAAATAATTTTGAATGTGATTTTGGCCATCTTTCCAAAAGATTTGGAGCAATTTGCAAATCGTCCTGATTTGTGTAAGCTCATCCTCAAATATCAGCAAGTTAACTCTGCCAGCACAGTTGTCTGAACTTCGTCGTTTCCAGCACATATCTTTAAAATATTAGCAAACTTGATGTTTCAGTGTTCCTGAATGCCACACACCTCTTCCACTATCCAGAAAACATCACCAAATTGATGACAGTTTATTTAGCGAACTCATGAAAGCCTCAGTCATTTTGGAGTATTTGTGGAACCTCAGTTTTGGTAAAGCCCTGAGGCTAAGGCCAGAATTAAATTCATGCCGTTTTAGACACGTGGAACCAAACCACTAACATCCCTGTCCAGACAGCTGAGGAAGACTTTTTCCTCAAGATGACTTCTGCAGAGGAGGTGGGTGAACCCGAGCTGCTGCGATATGCAGCGCTGAGCCACAGTTGCCAGGTTTCTTTGCCAATCTCTTGCCTATGTGAGAAGCTGATCCATTCTGAGCTGGATTTTTGCAGATGATCAGTCTTGCAATGAAACCTTTCCAGAAATATGTATTTCTTGAGCTCTTTTTCTCTTAATTCCTGTTTTTCTAAAAATACATCTGGTCCAAAGGTGTTTGGGTATTTGTCTTTAAACAGACAGGCTGGAGAAGCGCTAGCTGTCGGGGAGAGGGTGCTGTGTTTTTCCTGATAAGGACTGGCGCCATATCTGTTTTGGTTTGATTTTTATGGAATAATAATTAATTTTTGTTCTCTACTTAAACTACACAAGAAATAGGTATAAAGTCAAGTTCACTAAGTGTGCGAGGTGATGCCAAGCGGTGTCGGATTGTCCCCTTCTGGCAACAAAGGGCTGTTGTTCAGTATCCTCACACAGGTTAACCGCGGAGTTGCTCCTGAGAATCCTTCTGATTTATGATGACATTGCTGGCAACAACCAAAAGCTCTCTAGCAGTGCTTTCCACAGTGCTGTCTCAGCAGTTTCTTACACACACACACACACTCTCAATGTACATATTTATAGCAGAGAATTCTGACCCAATTCTAGCGTTCATCCTGTTTTTCTTTGCACTTAAGTCATGTTTATTCAGCAATAACATGTCTATGTACATCTGTGGTTGCAAGTTTAGTGTCTGTACCAATTACAGAACTGTGGTCGTCAGAACAGCCCTGGAAAATGAGCTATATTCATCTTGTGTTGCGAAGACCTTGCTAGGAGGAATTCCCTGGGAGGGGAAGAGGCAAGTAATTCGGTTTCTGGGATGATACAGCTTGTCTCAATAGAGCACATAAAATGTTATCAGAGAAGCAGCTCTGCAATCACGCACACACACTAACTGGAATACAATTAAAAATGTAATTTGTCATCAGAACAGTGTTTCAGCTCTGTTTGAAAGAAATGTCTTTTCCAAATGAAAAAAAAAAAGCCTTCCATCTCCATATCGCAGAATTTGCATTAAAATGATTGTATCCTGTAGTACCATTCTTGATACCCTCTTTCTACCTTTCCCTCTGTCCCCCAGGAACTGAAGCAGCTCTGCCCTGCCTTGACTTGTAGGTAGTTTGTGCTTCATCTCTTCCTTATTCCTGTTCTCTTGTTGCGCAAAAATCCAGATAAAAACGAGACAAATGTGGAACTCGTGAGATGTGTATTGAAGGTTTTTTCTGACTCATTTTCTATGTCTCCTCCTCTTTGGTTTGTCTAGATCAACTACACTTTTGTCTGTTCCGAGGCAGTAGCATCACATAATCCTCGTCCCTGAGCTATGGATGTCGTTCAGGCTTCTGCGCCTTTCTTCCAGCTTGTGAATGCATAAATAAAAAGATGTCAATGCACAAAAAACACTTTTTTATTAATACGTTGGTATTCTATTGTTTCTTGTAAGCAGTTGGTGCAGAGTCGCAAGCACTGGTGAGGCATTGCTGCTGTACGGAAATACCCAGGCTGTACCGCGTTTAGGTCCCAATTCTTCCTTTGGGTGCAAGTCCCGCAGCATATCACGTGCCGGCACCACAAAGCTGACTTTTTCCTCTGTGTTGCTTTTTGCTGTGATGTTGTCCAGCACCTCAGTAGACTTTTCAGGGAAATGATTTAATACTGCTGATTGAAGAAACATTTCCTTCTTAATTTTACAAAGGGGATTGTGGTTAATATCAAGAAGTGCCTAGATTTGGGGTTCTCTGTTTTTCCTGAAGAAACTCTTACAGTCTTTGAGTGAATAACAAAATTCTTTTGCTAGCTAAGAAAAGTATAAGCTGAATAGATTGAAAATGTAAGTTGGATAGATTGATTATCAGGAGTGTAGTGACAGGACAAGGGGTAAAGGTTTCAAACTGAAAGAGGATAGGTTTAGATTAGGTCTTAGGAAGAAACTCTGCGAGGCTGATGAGGCTCAAATATTAGGACAATAGAGTGAAATGAAAAAATACTTCAGTACAAAAAGCATTTGCTGGCGTATACGTGTCTACCTAAGTGTTAATTGGGGTTTTGTCAATTTTGAAACATTGACTGTAGGAAAAATAAATACCTATAGCTGCAGGTGCCTCGAATCTGTCAGGGTCCTCTTGGTCTGTGTCAGGCAGCACATCTCTGTAGTAAGCACAGTAAACTATATCCAGGGTGACTTGGGGTCCCTGTGCCTCCTTGTAACCAGCCAGCCAGCATCCTCCAAGGCGGGTGAGCTGAACTGGAATGATAACGCAAAGGAGAAGCCAGGAGATAAGAGATGAAGGCACACTTGCCGTGTGCTGCTGTGGTGAATACCTTCACAGCAGTTCATCTGAGTAAGGCTCTTTCCTGGGTATTAATGATGACTTTGCAATATGCTCGTGCTTAAAAATCAGCCAGCCATTTTGAAGACTGTTTTCACTCCGCCTTCCTGTGTGGAGGTCTCAATAATGTCATTAATGTAAGGCTAGAGAAAAGGGCAGTAGGTTTCCAGAGCCTGCTCTGAAAAGCACCAGGAGCCGAACAGCAATAGCTGTGGTTAACCTAGATTTAAGGGAGAGACCCAGCAGACTCACGCCCTTCCCTGCAGCAGATTGTGTCCTCTGAAGTACTTGCTGAAGCTGTAGCGTATTTCGAGGTTATTTGCTCTTTGTAAAAACATTCTGTTTGAAAGAGACTGTTCCTAAATTTAGTGTTGTACACTTGGAGTTAATTCATCAAGGTACTTAAGTACACACCGTAAGTATAAATGATTGCTGACCACTTCAGTTGGAAGTACTTTTGCTTCAAATTTATATTCTGCTTAAGGAGCTTGTTGAACAAAAGTCCTTATTTGTAGTTAAGTTTCTTTTTTCCCCTCCAACTTTAAAAACAACTGTGCCTTTACTGTTTTTAAGAAGGTTCCAGCTTTTACAATGCGAGTTGAACCATGGCTGCCATGGCCTTTTGTCTCTGTGTGTATAAATCTTGCTCAGCGTGTGAAAGCAGAGGACTCTAACCACATGCCCTAAAATGCACGTATGGCTAGAAATTTTTAACTTCCTTATCTCTGGGGACAAAGACTAGACAATTTGCCAGGACAAAAACTTCAGATTCCCCAAGATCAGACCGCTGCAGTGAAATGGGGGCTAAACAGCTCCAGAAGGTCGCTTTATGTGCCGCTAAGTTACATATTATAGCGCTGACTGCTGGAAAGCAGCAGTCCCGTGTGTCCCATTCATTTATGCAGGACTCGGGAGATTTCCTTCCAGCCCTTTACCCCTTTCCAGCAGTCAGCACTGTTGTGTGATTCTTAGGAAGTCGCTGAAAAATCTCACGTGGCAGTGGAGATCAGTGAAAACTAGGTATGATTAGAGCTCAGAGTGCTTTCGAAATGTCTATGAGGTAGGTCGGTGTGTAATTGCTCTCTTACTTGACACAGTGAAAAGTCTTATCGCATCTTAGCTGTGGGAACAGAGCCTTCATAGTGAAAATAATTGTCAAGTCTGCTCAGAAAGAAATCGGTTACAAAAATAAGTAAGCTGCTGCTTCTTGGGTGTGTAAGGAGGAATGATGAGTTTTAGGTATCAGAGAAAACCCAGAAGACTTGCCTGGGAGCTCCTTTCGCACAGTACTTTTCACAGTAAATCAATTCAGAGCGAGATGTAGGCATCTCCTGGTGTGTCACAGGCAGCAAACCTGGAGATCAGCTGGGTGTTTCCCGGCAGCCTGCTAGACACCCATGGCTGGGAGCAGTGGGACGTGGCACTGCCACATCTGGCTGGTTAAAACAGCTCAAAACGTTCGGAGCCTCTCCCCATGCATCGCGTTGGGAGCCTAAAGACTGCAGCCATGAAAAGGCTGGCGTTAACACTGGAAGCACACGCAGACCAGGCTTCGTGTCATAGTATTATTTTTTTCATATGTATTTATCAACACATAACCAACTCAAGTTTTGTATTCTCCAGAATATGCCCATTTTGAGCATTTGGTATTTTTGTTTCGGTGTTCCTGTCTCGCTTCATCCTTGCTGCCCGCCGCTCTGTGAATTAAATGCCACTTGTTTGAAGAGACACCTGGGTTGTGGTGCACCTATCAGAGTCACAACAACTGTATCAAATTAGTGGAACTGTTGTTGAATTTAGTTGTTTGGTTATGTGCAATCAATTTAACTTTGCAGAAATCAAGGGGAGAAAACCCCATGAGCTATTGTGAATTTTACATTTGAACCCCAAAATTCATTATTTTACAATAACTTTTTGACTGAAAATATAATGTTCCTTCATCAGTTTCTTCAAAAGAGATACAACCCACAAAGCCTTGAAAGACTGGAAAATAGTAACAATAATAATTACTGATACAAAGTGGGACGTTCTGCATTTAATGGGATTGTATCAATAGCTGTCACTTCTTCCAAAGCCAAAGATGCCATCTCTTCCCACTGTTTTCCAAGGCAAGCACCCATCTGTGTGCTGGTCCATAATCTGGCACTTCTCCCGGCTGTTTGCTGGATAACGCGTTGGGGTTTTTTTCTAAACAGTAAATAAATACCGAGGAGGAGCTAGGACAGTGAGTATTATCCGCTGAGTGTTAATACATGTACATTTTCATAGTGCAAGCTCTGATCTTTTATAGATGTCTTACAGTCAAAAGAGAAGAACGGTGGAGAAATTATGACTAACTGCTGACAAAGCTTCCAGATATGCGGGGAATGGGAGTTGCTTGAGGAAGGGAGAATTTCCATTTTTACAGGGTGGCTCCAAGAGCGGTGCTTCTCCCGTCTTCCTCTCCCCGCAGTCACTTTGATTTAAAGGAACTTAATTATTTCCATGATTGCCTTGAGCCCCACTTCAGTTCACATCAAAGTGTGTGGAAAAGCTGCCAATTAACTTTAAGGTTGTAGGATCATGACCTTGCTTCCAAGATCAGAAGTAGGCTCACAAGTAGCAAGTTAGGCAAGGCTATGCCTCAGGACGGTAGCACCTATGGAGCAGTGAATTTCAGTGACCTGTATTCTGCTCTGAGGGGAACAGAACACAGATTATAAATGTGATGCAATCATGCTTGAGAGAAATCTCATCACATTTTTCATAATTTTAAATTATTTTTAGATTTGTTTTCAAAAGCTATTTGAGAATTCTGTGCAAGGACTTTTATCAGAAGAAAACCTATTTTTGCAAAAATACATTTTGCAACGTGTATTTTTTATTTGTAAAAGTACACTTGGGCTAAGTGCCTAAGATTCATTTGAAGCATCAGTCTGAAGTTCTGATGACCAGGCACTGCTGCCTGCTGGGTAAGTGCTATTTGAAACCTCTCTGGAGGTCAGCTATCATGTATTCTGGCGTGTGCAGGTGAGCTACTGCATTGTCTAAGTGCAGGTGGAAGATGCATCTTCGCTCTCCCATCCCATCAGGTTGTCTACTGGATTAAGACCCTATAAAGTTCTGTGTTTAGGGTCTTCCGTGCTGTAGGGCTGGTTGGTCGGGTGCATTTCAGGGAATGTTTTGGCTAAGGAGCATGGTCCGTCTGGAGCGGTGTAAGGGGCTGGCCGTCAGAACTGCTTTTGCATGGGACAGCTCTGCCACTCCATGTGGACACCATGTAACGTCGATCTCAGAACCTGTTTGGACAATGTCTAACTCGTTCAGAAAGGAGTCGGTATCCATGTACACCACTGTGGCACTTGGTGTTTTGTGCTGAGGTGTATTTTGACTGTGAGATAAACGCTCTGATAGTCCTTTCACCATGGGAACCGTCCTCAGTAGATCCACAGGCATTCC
>NW_010387801.1:160049-165848 GCF_000710305.1 Buceros rhinoceros silvestris
GCATTCCTGAGCAAGCAGGAGAGGTGCAAGAGTTAGAGAGTTAGTGGCTGCATTTCCAAGCTCTTTTGCTGCTGTTTTGAGTACAAGCTGCTTTTACCAGAGGAAGTGCAGCACCACTTGAAAAGTGTTGGTTTCTGTAGTGATGTGCAGGGCTAACATCAAAAAGTCCCTCGCTTGGGCTTGATGTGCTTTTCATTAAAGCTCCCTGGAGGTCAGACGGTGCCAGACTGGGTCCCAGAGGCGCAGAGCAGAGAACAGAAGAACTCTATCAAAGTTTGCATGACACAGAAACACTTTTGCATATGGCTTTGCAGAGAATACTCACTTTGAAATATTTTTCCACACATAAAAATCACCAGGTTTTTTTTTTCTTCAAAGCTCAGTGACTTCTAAGGAGCTGTGTGATTTATTGTTTGTCCTGTACTTTTTCCTTTGCCTCATAGAATATTTAATTAGCAAAGGTCCTTTTGAAACAAGTTCAGGATCCCTCTGACAGCTGCCGGTTTTCATACCCTGATGCCATTACCTGCAGCAAATCTCCACTGCTCGAGCTTGCTTTTCTCTGATCCTGCTCTGTCACGAGGGGCGGTGGAGTCTCCCGGCCTCTTCCTTGCCTCATCTGTTGGGCTTTTTTTGAGGAAGCCAGATGGTGCGTGCCACATGTAGTTTGTGTCAAAACTATTTAATACTGAACTGCTGCAGCCTTTTTTTATGAACGGTGGATCTCATCTCCTAACAGTTGATGTAACTCACAGCTGTTAAAGGACAGGAAGCGCACTGTGAGCGCAAGAAGCAGGTACTTGGTCACGGAGACTCAATACAATAAGACAGCTCTACCTTATGCTATCGCTATCCAAATGATGTTTACCTTAGTGTGGTTAACGATATTCTCTTTCTGTAATACTGGTGGGGATTGTTTTCCTGAGAGCTGGAAGGAGATGCTACTTCTCTCCCGCTCTGGCACCTCAGTAGCTGTTCAGTATCTGCGTTGTCATCTGGTTAGCAACAGCGCAGGCATAAGAGAGATTTGTTTCCATTGAACAAAATCTATGAAATTAAGCTTTGTTTTTGTGAAATCTATTATTTGGGTCCATCACATGATGGATTACAACTAGTTCCAATGCAGCTGAAAAGATAATTTGAAGATACAATGAACTACAACGCAGAAGAAGGCCTGGGTGGGAGATAGGGTGAGCTGTGTGGCCGAAGTTGTGTGAGGGAGCAGTATACTCCTGTGCGACAGCATCCTTTTCAGAGGGGAAAGGCAGGAGGATTAGAGTGGAAGTGATAACGTGTTTAACGTACTAAAGTAGGCTCATCGCCTCAGTAACATGTCCTTTGATGAGAAGATTTTGAGATAATTTCAGCTGATAGGAGGTGAAATGTTCATGGCAGGGACTACAAAGCAGTGACGTTTCTTTTGCAGGTGCTTGAGCATCAATGTTTATTAGTCATAGATCACAGGAAAATCCTTTTTGGTAACGTAAATAACTGATTGTACGTTCACAAAAGCAGAGTAAGGTTATAAAATCAAGATGTTGATTGTAGCAGTGCTCTGTGGTTCGTCAAACGTACTTCCCGGTCTGAATGGAGCTATTGACACTTTTTAGTTTCAGTACTTACCTGTACTTTCTTAGATAAAACACGTTATAACTCTTTGTGCAAGGTTACATCATCTCAATTATGAAAAGTATTAAAACCCCATAGATTTGCATTGGGCTGCTATATATTTAAAACATTTTTCTACCAGTATCTGTGGTACAGGCGGATACAGTACATTAAATTAACTCGTCTTGCAAGATGCCAGTAATTTCTTGATTATCAAAAAACTGCTCTTTTTTCCCTACCTAATCTGTTTCCAGGAAAAAAAGAAGTGTCCAGTTATCTGTGTTCCTGTGCAGCTGGCCACAGAAGTTGTAATGGTTTAAAAAACTCAGCCCTTGTGAACCAATAGGACAGCCCAGTGTCACTGGGGGAATAGCTCTGCTCGCATTCAGGAGGGGAGGGCAGGCTGCTGGCACCCTTCAAAAACTTGTTGTTTAAAAAGGTGTGTTATCAGCATGAAAGGGGAAAAGGAATTCACGGTATTCGTTGGTCACCAAGGTTTGGAGAAACAGGACCTTGAACGGTCAGGCTGTGTTTGACCTGTGACTTGCAGAAAATTCCTGCCAGCTTTGTTCAACCAAAGGACTCTTGAGCTGGCTGTACAGTGTGTTCTGAGGTTCAGCTGTGGTGCCATGAAATATTTCAAGTCTATGTGAAATTTGTAGATTAATCCCTCGGAGCAGGCAGTTCCATCTGCAGAACCTGGGGTACCTTCTGCAGATAGGTGCATTTATCTGCATGTATTTTTATAAAGTAAATATATATAAACCATATATACACACACATATATTTATTTCAAGAATTGAATTGAGAACACTTGTGAGGGATGAAATTAGATCTTGCTTCCAAAAAATCTGTTTTTAAATCTTACGGCTTTGTTATGGTAGTATGTTTTATGTTACATGAATTACGTCCTTTAATGTGAATATCTGGAAGATACATTCACCATCGGATTTAACTTGCATTTTGGAATGTCCGCAGAAAAAGGATCAGTGGAGCAGTAATAAAAACCAGGCATTTAGTAAATTTTTTTCTGACACATCTGTGAGCAGTAAAGAGACACAGGGTTTTACCAGCCCTGAACATTCAATCATAAGTGAAACTTTACAACTGCAGAAACAACAGCGCTGTGAAAACATTCACTGAACTGCCACAAACTCTCTACTTACTACTGAAATCCTTAGATAAATACTGAGTGAAATTTCTTATTGCAAGGCATGGCAAAGGAAAACAAACACACTCTCACATCCCCTTTTTTCGCCTCAGCGGCGCATCGGGCGACGCAAAGACATGCTAATTGAAGGTGGTTTTTCAAGGCTGGATTTCCAGGCTCTGAGTTGCTACAGGTGCATCTCTGCTGTGGTTCATGGGAGTGGAGGACTGAGGTCCTCAACACAGCAAAAGAAAAACATCAGGAAGGTACAAAAGCTGTAGATGTGGCCACACAGGGCTTCTGTATTTTCCTCTTTAGCTGAGCATCTCACAAATGCTGACAAGTTAATTTAAAGATCGGGGTCTGGTTTGTGTTTTGATAATATTAGAAAAGGATGTTTGTAAGAGAGGCATTAAAAGATGCAGACAGTCCCTTGGTTTGTAAAGCTGCAGTTCTGCATGCTGAGGTAAACGGGACTTTCACTTCGTGGCCTGAGGAATGTGTAGTATTTATCTTTGGCTGGATTTTATTTTGTTTGTTTTTTTTTCTTTTCTGTTTGATCACATTCTCTGAAAATATTTTTGGTATTTCTGAGTTGCAGTAAATTATTGTCTGACGCAGGATGAAAGTAACATTAAAAAAAGAAACGCATGTATTGCAATACCGATGTGAAAAGGTTTCCTGGTTTTTTGTTAATAGCTATTGAACCTGCAGAAGTGAATCCAGAGTGACTCTGCCCGCGGAATGGTTGCTGTGGTGTTCTGCCTTTGTCCTTGGGAGAGACAAAGTATAAGAAAATCACCAGTATGTTGATTCTGTGCCCAGAACGCTTAAATCCACTTCACGCCAGGAAAATCAAATACGCGCATCAGCAGCTGGTCAGGTAGTCAAACAGTCGAGTGTTTTTTCCAAGGGAGATGCACTGCAGCGAGTGTGTTTTATGGACAATATCCATTCACCTACAGTGTGTGAGCTGTGGGGTGGACGGGTTGTGAACACGGGTACTACTGGGCTGGAAGCAAGTCATACAACAGCAGAAAATAGATCAGGTCAGAAATAGAAAGGATCTAAGTGTCATTCCTGTGCATTATAGTTTGGGTTTCCAAAGAACTCTAAGGGACTTTGCCTCCTACTGGCCACTGAAAGTGGGAGCATACAGGAGAGGGCCAAGCTCCACCTCATGCACTGTGAGGGACATCTCTATTTTGCGTAGGAAGTGCCACCTCTAAGTTCAACATGAAGCTCTGACCTCCACAAAATACAACCTCCCCTAGCACTGGGCAGAAAGCCTCTGGCACATGTCGTCGTTGGGCAAGCCTGGGCAGGTTCCAGAGGACAAGGCTCTGCTTGTTCAGGTGGCCCTGAGCAAAACGGTAACTGTGGTTTGAAGGGGTCATATTTGTTCCGGTGGCAGTATCATGGAGCCTGTGTAGCACATCAGGTCACTCTGCAGGAGCGTTGCTTGTGGCAAGGGCTCGAACTTGAAGCATGAGTAGGAATGCTAGAAACCCTGTCCGCCTGCTTTCTGAGGCCAGAGTATCTTGGGAGAGGTCCTTCAGTACCTCTGCAGCCTTTTGAAGCTCCTGCTTATCACACCAGAGTTGTGTGCCTTGATAGTCAGCATCGTTTTCTTCAGGAATAGATAAGCGATGTGTATGTTAGAAACTGAGTTAAACCGACTCCCTTTCTGCATTTAGCAGCAAGTATTGCAAAGTGGGCCAAAAATTACACGCTTGCCTGAGAGCTGACCTGTGTATGTGGGCAATGCATTTGTAAAGCCATCCACAGTAACGGCTCTGTATTTATCATCACAGCAGGAGTGAAAGCCGGCGATAGTATGGGTTGACTGAACCAGATACCACGAAACAAATGAGCAAAACCCAGTGAACAGGCAGGGGTGGTTGCGCTCTTCTCACCCAAGGGTGTGCTTTGATTCTTTCACTTCTGTCCTCCTTGTCCTCCATGTTAGTCCCTAGTTCTCCCACTCTTACTTAGTAAATGTCATTTTTCAGGGCTCCGGAAAAAGTGAATTATACATCCTGGAGCTTCTTTGGTGTCGTACCTGTCTGCAGCATGCAGTCACCAGCCCCTCGATCAGCTTCTGTGTGTAGGGTCACTGGCCTCCTGGGCTGTTCCTGCTCGTTCTGCACTCAAAAGATACAGCAGTCAGTTGTGTGAAAGTGTAGTGATTTGAAACAGAATTTTGCATTAAGGAAAAATGATGATCATAAAGTGAGGTTACATTTTGTTTAGTTTGGATGGAGACAGCAACTCTATAATGTATTTTTGTTTCCATTTCCATATTAAATCTGTCAGAGTATCAAGCTAATTCTGAAAATTTGTAAGCAGTTAGTTATGTGGTGATGATAGGGTAAGTAAAGTGTGTGACTAAACTTGTCTGGTCAATAAAAGATGGGGACGAACTCTTTTGTTTGGTTTCTAGGTAGGTCAGGGAGAAGTAATTGCTGTGTTGCTCGAATTAGAAATCAGAACGGTTGTTTTGGTGTGTTTAACCTCAGCTATGCTCAGCATGTCCTCACAGTGACCTCCCCGTTTGCTTATGAATAACAGCTCATCAGAGCCAACTGGCCACCATTATATTCCCAATTCTTAAATACAGTGCACAATTAGTAACATCAAAGCGACCACTCCAGAAACCAAGGCTAGCCTTACCAGCCACACAGAGAGGCTGTGTTTCTGTTAAACCTAGCTTCAGGTCATGACACTTGAGTTTGCTCCAGTGAGGATCCTTCAGCTCACAGCTTCTCTGACCAGAGTAATCTTTAGTTCTGGAAGATTTTTAATTTACCTGAGCTATTCTTGCATGTTACTGAAGAAAGCTGGTTTTCTTCACTGATATCCTATCTTGACGCAGTTCACTTTCTTGTTTAAAATGGGGAAAAAAGAAGGCCCATTATTCTGTACTTCTAGTCTCCTTGGTCTTTATTCTTTAAGAAAATCCCTGCTGTGCAGTGTACTGAGCATGTCTTGAAGGGTCTTCAGGTTCTACTGAAATCAGCAGGAATAAGGCGGCTAGACCC
>NW_010387801.1:165918-174209 GCF_000710305.1 Buceros rhinoceros silvestris
AGTCCCGTCATTAACTTGGGATGGTTAATAGTCAGTGCAGAAGATGCCCAGGCACCGAAGTCCAAGGCAAGTGTTTGTTTTGTTAGCAGGCAGCCGAGGTGCCTCCTTAGCACCCTTGGCTTGCTTGAACCAGGCAGGACATCAGACTGGGCAGCATTCATGAGGTGTGTTCCAGCGCTGCCTTTGTGGGAGTCTCTAGGAGAGAATATCCCCTGTGTTTTTCAGTTACCTGTCTGTGCAACCTAGATAACAGTATTCGCTGGCTTTTGAAAGCAGAAAGAGCTACCAAAAACCAGCTGAATACTTGCTGCTGTTCATTCTTTTTAAGCTTTAGGACTGCACCACGACATTCATCAGCAGTTCCGAGCTTCTGAGGGCAAAGCTGTTTTATGCTATGGTCATAGCGAAGAGTGGTTTTGTAGCGTGTGAATGAGTTTTACTTTTAGGTTTAGAGTAGATGGGTGCTGGCATCTGTTAGTGTTTACTGAGAACATAAAAATGAAAGAGACTAAATATCTTGTAGCAGTGTACCTACATTTGGCAATTTCAAGCCAAAAAGAAACCTCCCAGCTGGTGCGTAACTTCCGAGATAGATAAACAGGTAAGTGTTAGAAGTCACTGGCAAAAAGCAATAGAGTGGCAGCAAGGAAAGTACTTTAGGCGACTTGGGTTTTCTAAAGCAGAAGGAAAGGAACCATGTTTTAGAAACTTGGACTTTATTAATGCATGACAAAGCCATTGTCAGCCTCGATCAGCTGGATATCACTGACAAAATCCAGTTTATTCAACGACTAAAAATAGACCTCAGAGCTGAACACATAAAATCAGGCATATTTTGGAAAAGCACTATAAAAAGAACTTAATATAAAGTGCTGACTATGTATTTACTGACCTACCACTGCTTCTCTTTCAAATCTCCGCCTTCCTATTTTTTCCACACTTTGGTGTCCTCAGGAACAAGAAGAATCATAAAACCAAATAATAAGTATGTTAAAGCTGCACCTTTTTCCCTTGGCATGGTCGCTTCTGGATTCCCTTACAATGCAGTTTGCTACTTGGTTTGGGTATTTCTCTGTGACCTAGATTTTCTGCTTTGGCAAACGCTAAAAAGGAGGGAAAACCCATCAGAGCTTTACCCACTCATCTCAGGAATGTTCTTCCAGCCCAGCTGGTAGCTTGGGAGAGGAGAGCCTCCAAGGAGAAAGCCCAGACCCAGTGGTCCTCCAGCCTCTGCTCTGGACCTGGGAACTAAACCCTTGTAGAACAAGTTTTGCCACTTTTCCGAAATTTTGAAATTAAAGGGGGATTTTTATAGAAAAGAATTTTCTCACTCTTTATGTGCAAATCCTTCCAGCTTCCCCTACTAAAAGCCTAAGGTAGGATGGAGTGCCAGAAGGCTGTGCTGGACACCAGGCCAGTGCTTGGAAGTATATAAAGGAAAAATGAAATGCACCTGGTTTAAATGGAGAGGAGTGGGGGGGAAAAGAGGGAGTACATTTACAAAGTAAAGGCAACCCTATGTAGGTGACCTAAATATAGATGAGAATTTCATATTCTCTTTTATAAACCTTGTGAAGTTTTCAAAGAACTGAAATACTGAAGTGTTTATTTTTCTTAAGCTTCTGTTTGCTTGAGTTCAGCCCATCCCTTTCTGCGGGCCGAGCCTGTGTGGAGGAGAGCTGCCACCTTGGAGAGGGTGCTTGGCCAAGCCAGCCCCGGCCCGTAACCATGAGCTGTCATTCCACCCAGGGGCCGTAATCGCAGGAAATAAAATCAACAGCAATGTTACTTGAGTGTGTGTATATACCAGTCCTCCAAGTGACTTATTTATAGTCTGAGCCTTAATGTCTGTTCATTAAAATCTCACAGAAGTCATTGTCGCTCCACCCTTCAAGCTGTAAAAGTCTATTTAATACGCTCTTTCTCAGAAATCAGCAGCTCTCCAGACCCCGTTATACTATGCAAGTTATGACAAAAACTCAGCCTCGTGCTCCTGCAGCTTGAGCTTTGGCGTAATTAGTTTCTCCAGCATCACTGCTGGGGATCGGGGCGCAGCTCGGGGGCATTGTTTGTTTTCCGTGTAAGAAAATACAGTAGCGTTTCGTAAAACGGCTCGTGGCAGGGCAGCACAGTGCCAGGTTATTGGCCGGGCTGTGCAGAGCCGCAGCAGAGCAGGCTGGAGCATCGGCGGCCAACGCACGTAATAATACATCACTGTCTTCTTTCACAGCTGGTGAAACGTGAGGAGCAACAGAGAAAGGGTTTGTAAAGTGCTATTCTTGAGTTTTGGGTAGCTCTGGTCTAAAGAAGCTAAAATGTCTGGGCTTTGGAAGGGCTGGGAGGACAAAGAGGCAAAAATGGCTCTTGATGCGGATTTTAAATTATTCAAGCAAGTAGCTCTTGTTCCTGTTGGACAGGTACCGAGGGATGTTTAGGTACCTAAATGCTGTTGAAGTCACTGGGAGTGGAATGCTTCAATACCTCTCAGAGGTTGGAGTTTGCGAGAAGGTTTTCAGAGACCCTGAGCTTCACCTCGCCTTGCTAAAGCGCATGTTTTGGAAGCTTTAGTCTCGAGGTCGGATTTATTGATGTGCCTCTTTGTTTGTTCCAGTATCCAGCCCCACGCCTCCACCTGCACCTGCCTAATCACACTGCTTGCTGGTTGGGAACAGGCGCTGGGCTGGTGCTCCCTGTTGGATCCCAAACTGGGACGTTCCCTCGGGAATTTGCAGCCAGGACATGTAACACCATGAAAGACCCTCACCTGCTACTTTGCCTTTCCTTGAAAGAGCAGCATATACAAATGGTTTTGGGTTGTTTTTTTTTTTTTTGTGAAAGCAAGCCAAAATGTTACAATGTGCACAAAGAAAGCTCAGTTTATATGTAGGGAGGGTTTTTCCTTGACTGCTTTTCAGTTTATTAATAAAATCTTCCCTGGTTTTTTTGGTAACAGTGACAGATCCTACATTACAAATGGGACAAAAATATCTATAATGTTATCTCGGTGGCTTCCTCTTATGTTAGTTACAATCCATACTCAAGTGTTCTTCCAAGATTTTTCAAACTTCTAAATGCCTAAAAGGGTTGCTATTAGTTGAGCACAGTGCTCTGCCAGCCATCTGTTGTGGTTTATGTCATTAAATATCAGTAGGGGCTGTGTATTACAGAACAGGGAGAAAAGCTCTGGCAGAGTAGAACTCATCTCCCAGAGGAAACAATGGAGACCCAGAGGCTACGTCTTTTTGGACATTTAAAATAGCTCAGACTGAAGGGTAGGAGCTTGTACCACAGGGTGATTTTGCAATCCTGTCTATGAAACCACAGAGATCTAAGGTCTTCCTGGTTCTTGGAGGGCAGAAATGAGGATAACGTCTATAGACCTTTGAGTAAGCTCCCTCTTTGTGTCTTTAGAGCACAATATTTTCTCATAATAAATTTGCATTGCAAATGAAATGACTTGAAATATGTGTCTCCAGGAGAAGTAGAAGGAATAGACCTTCTATGTGTTTGCATTTCAATAGCACCTGAAACATGTGTGGCAGGTCTTCTGTGTGCATCTGGCTCTCTTGGATAATCACAAGCCTGGTGCCCAGAGGAATTGCTTTTGAAGGGAACAGTTCACAGCTGGGTCACGAGATTATAACAGTTGTACAGGGCTTGACCAATGGAAGAATTGCAGCCAGTTTGGGCTCGCAGAGTAGCACTGCGAAACTGTTTGTTTCTGGACCATCCATTCTTTTCTGGTTTACCTGAAGGAATAACATAATGGTTTTCTCTTAAACACTGTTAGCATCTGACTTTGCAAATACCACTTTACTTCTTCCACTGTGCCTGCTTTGCCGGGTTCTGTCCTGTCTTCCCAGCTTCTTCAGCTGGAACGGGCAGAGCAGATAAATAAGAATCAACGGCAAAGTGCGGTGCAAAAACTCCTTTAGCAATGGGCATTTAACCCGCAGGGTCCACCAGCCCAGACTCTTGCGTTCTGCTGTCACAGTGTCCTGCGGGAACAAAGGCACGGAGCAGCAGGCAGGGCAGGATGATTGAGGTGATAGCCCAGGAAATTACACTTCTCCAGTTCACTGCAGTTCCTAAAGACGTGTTGAGACAAAAAACTGTGGATTGCAGGTGGGCATGTTCGTACACAAAGATACAGAGAGTTTTGTTCAGACATGCCCAAGCTCCTTCTGATAATGACATATTTAAATCTAGTGAGAATCTCTATGCCTGTATTGCACATGGCATTTCATATGCAGAAATGTTTTAACTTGCTTATTGTTGGTATGATTTTTTTTTAAAGTGACCAGAAACAGTCAGTGAAGCAGGAGTCCAGACCTTCAGTCCAAATCCTTCCTGTCTCCTCTCAAATCATGTCATGGCTTGTTTTTTTGTGAATGAAGCGCTTCTGAAAGTAATGGCTAAAAATGTCAATTTCAATTACTAATATCTGGACAAAATATATTAAAAAATTTCAAAACCATCAAGTATTTAGAGAATGCTAACCTTCTATTTGATTTTTAGCAACGGGCATTTAATTATTAGGGGCACAGTGTGCTAAGAAATGCTGTATAGTACCTATTTCTAAGTCTTTTCTCAACAGGGCAGGACAAATACTACAGTGCACAGATAAATTCAAAACGTCGTGCTTCATCTCTGGGAGTAATCCATTATACTTATTATCTGTCTTTGTTCCTGTACTTGGTTACTTCGGAGATTCCTTTACTTTGTCCTCGTTAGTCCCCACAAACACATCCTTCATGAACGTCGCCAGTGTTCTTTGTATCAAACACAGATGTGAAGAAACCGCTGAGATTTTCTTGATTCTTTTTTAGTCGTTGGAAATTTCTTTGTTGTTCTCATTGGTCCCGGTCCGACACCGCAGGAGTCGGTGGTTGTCTTTCCAGCAAGTTTGTTGGGAATTGGATCTTATCTTTAATAGTTCCACTAAATTCATTTTATTTTCAACCCTCAAGTATGTCTCAAAGTTATTTTATTTTAAAATTCATTTTGATTTCCCATTTGACCTTCATTGATTTTATGTATTTTTTAAATACTGTCTTTATATTCCATCGGTTGCTTCTTGTAAAATTCAAACCTCGTTGCAGTCCTTTGTCCATGCACTCACTCCCCTGCTCTCTCGGTCTCTTTTTCAGAACTCTGTTTTCACTCAGCTAACAATAAACTACTTATCATCAGCCCTTACAGGGGTTTAGTTTTAGGTTTCACTCTCCAGAAGGATACATGTTCCTCCCAAGCCAACTCTGCCACCTCTTTCAACTTCAGCAGAACTGCTGCATCTCTTTGCCAGGAAACATTGCAAATTTCTTTCATTAGAAAACATTTCATATAATAAAATCAGGCCATGTAGTCACAATCATTTCAGACAGGGAAGTTGAGAGCCTTATTAAATATTTGCCTTGTTTTCCACACCTCGCTTAACGGTCACCTCCCTTATTGGCTATAACACTGCAGTGCAGAGAGAGCTGCAACCAAGGTCTGTGCTTGGTTGTGTTGGGCTGGGCGCACACGCGGGGAAGGAGTAGCCCCCGTTGTAGTGTTGAACCAGAGAGGACAGAGACAGTGACAGAGCAGAAGGTCCTTCTGAACCAGCTGAAGTGACTGGCCAGCAGTTAAAAATAAAATCTTCACTAGTCCACCTTCCTTTTCCAAGTTAAAGTGTGTGTGTTTGGCTCCCCACGTGCATGTTGGGGGTTTGGTGGGTTTACTTTTTTTAAAAATCAAAGATGTTGGCTTTCTATTCTAGTATTGCAAAACTGAATCTAATCTTTCAGATCTTAAGCTGCTATCAGTTACCACCTCTCAGTGGTTTCTTTTCTGACTATGTATTCAATCTTCCAAACTTCTCTTAGCAAAAATCACCTTTCTTCATGTACCACAGTGGCATTTCTTAATGAGGTCAGTCATACCGGTCCCTTTACAAATGTGTCTCCTAAATCCTTCTGCCGCCATTATCCTCCACTTTTCACATCTGCAATTTTTCTGCTGTCTTAACAATTCTCTTGGTTTCAAGGTTAGTTAATGGTTATTAAAGCAGGACTTAACCCAGGTAACTTCTCTAAAAACTGTTCTGTCAAGGTCCTCTTTTCAGCAGCTTTAACAAACGTCTTGTTGGTTTGGTGGTTTTGCTAATTAGTTGAAAAGGATTTTGAAAGTTCAGAATCTCAGTGAAGGGAAATACACCCAGGTTCTGCAGATATATTTCTGCATTGTTCAAAATGCAGACCTCAGCAGGGCCCGAGACCAACTGCAGAGCAGGAGTGGAGGGGCAGATGCACCCTCTGATACAAACACCAGGGACCGGTTATTCCCCTGCCTGACTCCTGCCAAATAATGTCACTTGTTCATGTTAGGAGGGATTGGCAAATGCATTGCTTTGTTGGCTTTGGTTGGATTTTTTTGTCTGTTTCTTGGTTTGAAGGACCTGAAAAAGGGCTGTGATATTACACAGGAGCTGAAAGTACAGGCAGTGCCGGTACCATGGCAGGATGTCGAAAAATGGGAGGCCAACTCAGGTATGAGACAGGTAGGATCTCCCTAGGAACTCACACCTAGAGGAGAAACGGCTGCCTGCAGCTCAGTGGTAGAGAAGAGGAATTGGCCTTGTTCCCAGTTCTGGTGGATGTGACACAAAACCCGCCAGGATGGTTTGCAGTTATTACTGCGAATGGTGTCCTTGGTACGGGGAGAGCTGTGGCAGAGGAAGGAGCCGCTCACTCCTCCAGCCGCGGTTAGGATGAGCCAGGGAAGCCTCTTGGGGAGGTGCCTTTACCCAGACTTTCTCTGTCCTGCATAAGAAATAGGACAAATGATTTCATTCCCCGATGCTTTCAGCCCTGTATCTTCCTCGAGCAGGAAATTAATACCAAAATGGAAAGTAGTTTGCCATTGACATGGCCGTGATTATCCGAGGGCCCGGCTCGGCATCCATTGAAATCAAAGGAAAAAAAAAATTCCAACAACTTCCAAGGGCTTTGGCTCGAGGCCTAGGAGAACCTCTTCAAATTTCTGAGGATTGCTAGGCTACTGAAAAATAATGTATGTACAGTGCTTCAGTGTACATATGTTGCTTTGATTATTTCATGAATATCACGTGCTTTGATGTTGGAGGCTACATAAAGACCGCCAAAAAAGATCTGTTAACTAATGACTGTGTTTATGCTGTAGTAGGCAAATGCTGAAACTGAATTTGGCCTTTTTCCCCTGGGACTGAATCCAAATAAATGTCATGAAGTAACTGCACAAACAGCACTCACTGGAAAAAAAAGGTCTTTGTTTCACTAATAAGCTCTTTTAAGGAACAATGGATACAGTTTCTCAGCTTTCTTTACATCTGACAAAATAAAGCAGGCAAGAATTCTATTTTAAGGCCGTTTGAATGAAATCAGTTTGCTTAACAAAGGTAACTTGACTAACTGTTTGTTGTGGTTAGGAAGATGTGAGAACCCCTATGAATGTTTCTGGATTCCTGAAAGAAATGGGTGGTGATGGAGGTTTGCTTGTTTGCTCCTCTGGTGAGGGCAGTTGGGTTCCAGCACAGGCTTTACATGGGGCAGATTTCACTGGCCAAAACAAACCCGAGAGCTGCAAAGTAGCTGGAGGATGCTGATGTCCAAGAGTCTACAAGAATGTGTCTTTTGAAGGGAAGTGACACTGTCGTTTCACACTGTCTGGTTGGGTGACTGTTTTCTGTGAGTCCTTGGTGGCTTTCAGTGTCTGTACTATCACCTTTGGGACAAAGGCTGTTTAGTTGAACATCTCAGAGTTGGGTTCCTCCTAAAGTCTAGCTAATTCCTCATGCATTCCATACTGGAGGGACTGCTAGTTTCCAAGCCATGGACAGGCTTCTCCAAATCCAACCACGTCACCAGAAGAATTTACCGCCTTTCGCTACTCCCTGGTCTTGCCCTGTCGAAAGCTGCTGCCCTCTCCATCCACTCGCGCAGCAAGTTGCGCAGGAGCTCCCTCATTTGTTTGAAGCCAAACCAGCTCCGTTTGTTTTGCTAGTCATTGGTCTGCACCAAGACACAACTCAGCCTGAAGCTGGGCCTTGTAGGAAGTGTTCATACAAGCTATTCATTGAGCACATCGGTGGGGGTGATCCTTAATGAGGAGCGCAGGGGATGGTGCTGAGCAGCTGAGAGCAGCAACCCCTTCCAACTCCCAGCAGGGTCCCGAAGAGGACATCTGTTCATGGCTTCTGTCTACAGCTCCTTTGTAGGTCTGACCAAAATGCTTCTGGCAAAACAGCAATTCCTACTGGGGAGGAAAAAGAA
>NW_010387802.1:0-890 GCF_000710305.1 Buceros rhinoceros silvestris
TAAAGTCCTTTGCAGATTAAACAAATTGAGACAAAAGTGATACTTAATATTGAGCATCCCTCTCTCAAATAAGATTCTTTCAACAGTACAGCATGGAAAGCTCAGGAAAAAAGTTCAGATGTGTTTTCACCTTCCAAAATTAAACTGTTTATCAACATACCTGTTTGCTGATGTTATAACAAGCCCAATCACTAATATGCAGGAATTTGAACCTCAGATTAATCCTTTCAATTACATCCATTAACTCGGACTCCAGATTCTGTCTTCTAGATAGCTTAGCAAGAATGCCAACTTCTAAAGTCCTAATAAATTTAATTTTGACAATGCGTATCACTGTTTCGGCTTTCTTTTTTGTTTACCTTTAACCTTACAAATGCCAGATTTGTAACATATCTGAAATTCTGCCTGTGGCAGCAGGACTCACAAGTAGGGCTTTGAGGTTTGGTCTGTCACCTCCCAGCACCTCACAAATCCTTCTGGGGTTCCTCTTACCTCACAGTACATCCCAGTCCCACATGCCCAGCCAACATCTGCCCCTGTGGGTTCATTCCTAAACTGCATGTGATTTTCAACAACAGGTAATCCAAGTCTCCCAGAAAAGTCAAGATAAACAGTTGTGGGTTTTTTCCTACAGAAACAGCCAGTAGCGAAAAAGTAGTCAGAGCCATAATCTAGTCTTAAAAAAATGCTTCTCCATATCATTAGAATAATCTGATTGCTGCGAAACCCTGGCTAAGCAGAAGTTACAGTTTTGAAGTGTCATGCCAGTAACAAAAAAATACTGTAAACTGCTCTTGCATTTTTGCCTGTCTTAATGCTGAGCTTAAGGACTCATCAGCATTTTCTGCTTAGTGTGTGATCCAGGATGCCGCCCACATTTTCTTTCTCCA
>NW_010387803.1:0-34139 GCF_000710305.1 Buceros rhinoceros silvestris
AAATGCCCCCCTTCTCAAACCGCGACAGCAGCATTTTTCCATTCTGTTCTAGAGTGTTTCTTTCAGTTGCAGGTTTTGAACAAGACCCATTTGCTGCACTGTGTAGCAATTTGTATGCCTCAGAGCATCTGAAGGATTCCTTCATCAGCATCAAAGCAGAAAAAACACCTTTCAAAGCTGTAGAGTGGTATTGGTGGTTTTGTAATTCAATCAAGCAGGTCCCACTTTTGTCAGTTCACAAGCCAAGGACTTATTCCAAGAATGGAGTTGCTCCACCTAAAATAATTTTGTTAGGGCCTGAAACTATCAATTCAGGAGAAATATTACAGGAGTATCACTATTACTGTATTACTACTATACTAGGAATAGTTGTAATTATTATAAGCAAATTATCAGTTGACTTGATTGAGGACTGATTTTGGCAGGTCCTGTAAATACTGTTTATTCCCTTCATTTGTTAGGGAAAGGAAGAAAGCAGATGTCTTTCCTGTCCAAAAGCTTACCCTAATTTTTACATGCCATTTTACGTGTTTTTGTAAACTGGGCTAGTAAGCCGGTGAGGTGGTGGCAGCCAAACAACAGTCCAGTTACTGCCCTTCCCATCTCCTTCAGTTTATTTTCCTTTGTGGCAACAGTAGTGCAGCAGAATGTGGTCTGGAGAAGTAAAGTTATATACATACACAAACAGCGTGGTAGACATGACATTGAAACTGGGCATGTTAATTTATCTGGTGATTTGCACAAAGTGAATGATACTGGGGCCAGAGATGGGACTTTTGATGTGGTAATTAACATGCCATCATTAGGATGGATTTCCAACTTCGTCTTTCTTTTTAAATGAGAAGAGCAAGTAAAGGGAAAGGTGAAGATAGGTTTCATATTAATTTCTCTGTGTTGCGGTACAAATAGCACAAAGGTTTTATGTTCAGAAATTAATTATTGCATTTATTATTGTTTAAAACCTAAAGAACAAAAATTAGATTTTTTTTCTGCTGTACAAGTAATAGCAAATTGCAGTTCTTCCTGAAAGTTTATTACAGTTTAACTAAAACTTGTCAGCCATTATCACTAAAAAATCAAGAAAGTTCTCTCTCTCTCTCAAAAAAAAAAAAATATTAAAAAAAAAGAGCCCTGATTTGCTCCCTGTGTATTGAAGTGCAAGTGAAAATTTGATTGTTACCTGTGAGAATTTTTTGTTTGACATCCTTTGGAAATCGGGTATCTTGACTCTCATAGGTAAAAGCAAGAGCTGAGTGGAATATTAATTCAGAAGATTTCTATATTGTCTAACTACTTGTTTATCTGGTTTTATGCAGGAGTGCATGATTTGATTCTTTGGGGATATTTTTATGCTAGAGAAGGATAACGTTATTTTGCAACTCTGGGTCTACCCATTTACTCAGATTACATTAGTTTTAATTTGCATTTTCATGTTTACTTGCCTCCTCCAATCTGTTACTGTATAAATGTTGGCTGGAAGGAACTTTTCGGGTGAGAAGATCGTACTCAGTTTCCATAGAAAAATATTTTTTTCCTTACTTTTAAAAGACCAAGGAGCTTTCCTCAGTCACCTGCCCAGGCTTTTCCCTTAAGCGAGAAGACTTTTTCCATTCAGTTGTATCATAATTTCTGCTTGACATGAGACTTCCTTGTCCTGTTCCTCTTTGTTTTCTAGTGGTGTCATCTCTATGTGAAATCAGACCAGAAGCAGCTTACCCAGATGAAAAGGACCTTGCTTGGTGCCAGCCTTCTGAAGCCAGCAGCAGTGCAGTCTTTACAGTAGTGTTTTCCGTGTAAAAAAGGCAAAATGGCACCCAGGTGTATTATGGGCACTTCTGGCCTTGGCTGTGTTCTGAAAGTCTAAGTAAAAAAACCCCCAGAAATGAAAATTCTATGTCTAGTATTCAAAAATTAATGGTTATTCAGCATAAGAACTTGTCGACAAAGCAGGGCTGTGTTTGTGGTGCTGTGGTCAGAAACCTAGAGAAACTCAAGTCCTGTTCTAGGTGAATATTTAATTGCAGTTGTCACGACCGGCTCAGGAGCTCCTGGCTAAGGAAGTCTTACCTAAAATGGACCTTACAGACTTTGTGTGGTGCGCAAGTTGAAATTCTGATGTGTAGCCAGCAATAATATTCTGATGTTGCAGCAGCTGTTTCTTTTCAATTCCACAGCTTCCAGGTTTGTTAATATTATATTATCGACAGATGAATAGTGTCAGCCATGGGAAAGCTAATCAGGCCAGTGTTAAAAAAAAATCAATGAATTTTTCTGATTCTAAAGTAGTTCTTTTGCATGAATCATTTAGACATAAGAAATGCTTGGAGAAGGGGGAAGCTGGGTCTGGACATTTTAGGTAGACACAGTTGGTTCTTGGTGACTCCATTCATCTAAAATCCTGACTGAAGGAGATGCTCCGTGCTGTGCTCTGGAGACCTGGTAAGAACTCTGGAGTCAGGTTTATCAAGAGGAGATTTATTAACTGTGTAAGCACAAAGCATATGCAGATTGTTGCAGATTTAGGAAAAGCCATGTTTACAGTGGCAGATTCAGAGGCTTAGTACAAATATTAACCTAAGCAGTATTAAGCTAATAGCATGACATGCAAACTTCCATTTTGCTTGAGAGGTGAATGGGTTTTAAAGAAAATAAATAAGGAAGCTCTTTGCTTCTGCTACCATTTGCTCTCTACTATTAATTTTGTTATTAATTATTTACAAAATGCTGCTTTGTTGAAATTAATGTAATGTTTCCTTTTTAAAGCTGATGCTTAATATTAGGCTTGAGGTCTCGACAGCAGGGAGAAGATTTCAGAGTCAGGCTGATGAAGGTATTTCAGGATAGGCTGCTTCAGAAATGTCACCTTTTAAAATCTGCATTTCAGAAAGTAAATATTGCTGAAAGCACCAAAGAGATAATGGTAATTATTTTGTGAAGAATTGATGGTAATTGTATGAAAAGTTTTCAGAGAAGAACAATAAAAGTCGGGAGCAAACTCAGGCCCATGATACTCTGTGTATGAGTGAGCAGTAACTGATTGCTGCCTCTAAGTGGAAATTGTTGCCTCGTGCGTGCTGATTAAATAGAACCTATAGGTCTCTGCATTGTGATTAGTTAGAAGCAGTAAATAGTAGGGTTTTTCCAGGTCCTCTAATATCGATATCTGTTTACTGGTGATACTGTTATTAGTATCAACATTGAGATACTGCAACACTCTAATTAAATCCAGACAGCTCAGGTGTAAAATTTAAAATTGATTCAGCAGTCTCCCGGCGAGAAGATTATACCCTTTTGTTATTTGGTGGTATGTAACACACCATAATTCTGTTGCCAAATGGCTGTGTGTTAGGATGAACTATTTTATGACAGTTTGGCTTTAAGCAAAACTATAACTCTGCCTCTATTGTGAGAAGGAGATTGCGTTCAGAAGTCCTTTCTGAATTGACACGCAGCCTTATAAACACTGGAGCCTCCGAGCCATATTCATCCCTGTGTACGGCTGTTGTTGCATCGTGATGAATGTAATGTTGGTTTCTTAGGGCATTTTTATCACTAATTTCTACTACAGAAAAATATCTTAAAATATTTTTTTTTCTCATTAGCTTATTAGTAGTCAGCATATGTAAAATCTTAATAAACCTTCTTCAAAGGTTTTGCTTTGAGATTGTCTTGTGCCCTGTGGATATACAAGGAAGAATTGTCTGTTAAATTGTGTGCTTGCAAAGTCAGTTTAGAATAACAAGATTTCAACAGTAAGTTTACACTCTAAATGAGGAGGTACAAACCCTGTAGGATTTAATACATACATATATTTATTTCAGGACAACATGGTTGAGACCCATATGTCACTGACCTTTCTTAGCCCCCATCACTGAGCTCAAGGAGCTTTAAAAAACTAGAGACAGTTACAGTTACCATTTTCCAGGTGGAGAAACTGGAGCTCGCAGGATCTGATTAGCAGTCGCACTGTAGAAGCTACCTGCCCCAGGACTAATTCTGCGACCTGTTCTTGAATAACCTCGGGTGTCATAGGAAAGACAGGCAGCTCTTACTGTGGGACCATTTTTCTGCTTTTTAAGTAACCAGTTCCCATCTCTCCTTCCCATCCTGCTGCTTCTCGTTCTCACCCTTTGCTACTTAGGAGCTCTGTGACTGCAGCTCTACTGCAGTGAAAGGTAAGAGCATTGTGCTCTGTGAAGGACTGGTCGCGATGGGATCATAGAGTCATAGAATGGCTTGGGTTGGAAGGAACCTTAAGGTCCAACGCCCCTGCAATGAGCAGGGACATCTTCAACTAGAGCAGGTTGCTCAGAGCCCCGTTCAACCTGACCTGGATTGTTGCATCTACTGTCTCTCTGGGCAACCCATGCCAGTGGTTTACCACCATCAGTGTAAAAAAATTCCTTCATTAGATCTAGTCTAAATCTCCCCTCTTTTAGTTTAAAACCATCACCCCTTGTCCTGTCACAACAGGCCCTGCTGAAAAGACTGTCCCCATCTTTCTTATAGGCCCCTTTAAGTACAGAAAGGCTACAATAAGGTTTTCCCGGAGTCTTCTCCTCTCCAGACTGAACAACCCCAACTCTCTCAGCCTTTCCTCTGACTATTTTTGTGGCGTTCTCTGGACCTGCTCCAACAGGTTCGTATCTTCTTGACTTTAAAAAGTATGTTTATGATGCAGAGGCTTAATGGCTTTTCATCCGTGAAGTGGTACTCCAAGGCTATGGCAGCAGGACTGTGGCAACCTACCCTGCCAAACACCTCAGCAGAACAGTCATACAGACAGCAGTGCCCACTGCAGTCAGGCACGTTCTGTGGTGGCAGTAATTTAGCTGGATCTCTCTTTGGTTTGACAGGTTTGTCCTTTCTAGTTCTTGGGGTACTCATAAAAATAAATGTGTATTTTTATTATTTACAAATGTGTGTGTGATGCTCACTGGAAGATGCTTGACTGGGAATGCCAGGACGGGACAGGACTCACTTCGCATGACTGAACACACAATACAGCTGTCAGCTTGTTTCATTATAGAATAGTGGGTGCTGTAACTGCTGATTTGTGTATACCTGCCGGCCCCCATTTGTCCCAGGTGTATCAGCTTCCTGGCAGAGAGTTGATGTGGAAATGATCCAGTCGACCAGAGATGGGACAGGATCTGATCATCCAGAAGGCTCAGGATCTTCCTTCAGCTCTTCCTCTCTCCTGTGGTAGTTGTGTGTGATAGTGCTTGTACGTAGTATAATGAAAACACTTGCATTTTTCATTCTATTCGAGAATGTCTTACAAAACCCCACATTCTGTCGTCCACTTAAAATGCTCTTATTAATTAGCTGATAATTGCATCTAACAAGATGCTTAGAAATCACAGGGGAGAAAAACAAGACTCCAATTTTAACTTGGTTGACTGCAACATTTAAACATTCACTGAGAATTCTTACTTGCCTTGTTGTCTTTAATCCGTATTAGACGAGGTTTTACATCTAGATAGTCCCTACTGTAGCATTTAGTTGCCTTTTGGTAATTTTCACCTTTTCCTTGAAGTGAGATGAACAGGAACATGTAACCTAGCATTTCTCTTGGTAGTCAAATATTCTGAATCTTACTGAGCCTGTCCTTTTTTCTTTTTTTTTTTCTGAGATTTCCTCTGAAATATTATCCATAGGACATAATTATCTTAAAACATCTATATTCTTCCATGTACATCTGTTCGATACCTGCCTAGTGAAAATGCAGGACCTTGAAATGGGTTTTGTTTGTATTTTTCTCTTGTGCTTTGTCACACGCATCTCCAGAACCTAACTGGGGTATTTCAGGGGTTTTAATAAATATTAATATTAGATATTAGAAAATAGAGGAAATTGGGGTAGAAATTACACTATATGCCTTTGCTCACACTCTGTAACCTTTGCAAGGTTATTCCTTGCAGTACTGGGATTTTGAAGTGCATTATTTTGATTTTCACACACTCAGAGCCTGTAAAGGTTTTTTCATTATATTAAATATGTAAGTTTGTATATGATTTTTTTTTAATAAATCTTGCATTACTTTTCCACATTTATTTCCCACCATGCTATCCTGTATCCTTTTTGCTTTTCCACTAAGATTATTCTCTTTCCTCTTCACTGACGAAAATTTGCTGATGTTTTTCAGTGTTTAGGGGTCTTCAGTACTCAGACTTGTGCAAGTTAAAAACACCGCTGTGCTGGCTACCTACATCTCGTTAATACCCTAACAGTCCAATGTCTAAAGAAAGCACTGATGACAGAGGTGCCCTTTTCTCTCACTCTGGGCTACATCACCCATTCTTCAGTGATTTCAGCTTTTCATCTCTTCCCTTCAGCACTTACCCTTGTGCTTTTTTCTTTTCTTCAAGCTCTGCTCTGTTTTCATTCTATCTGTCAGAATCTATGACCACTTTTCCATGTAAAAACCGTAGTACAGCATATTTGTTTTTGGGTTTGACCCTGGTGGAGTTATTTGTGTGAGAAAGGAAGACTTGTGCTAGTAATTACTTGTAAAAACAAAATCATCACCTGTATGGGTCAGGTTCTTAAAGGATTAGGTTTTAACTCAAAGTTGTAAAGTTCAGAACTATCTAGTCTCTAACCAGGTGCAGTTGGAGTGAAATTCTGATTCCAGTGCCGTAAGTGGGAGGTGTTGCTGTGGTTGTCACTTGGGGCAGAATTTCACACCCTCCATTTCTTTCTGGTGATTTGAGAAGACTCATGGATTTCTGTGGAAAGATGTTTATTTAGATTTAGCCAGGCTCAGCTACACTGCTGTAAGGGTGATGCAATGGGATGTCTTTTTAAACCGAAGCATCAGTGTATAGTTTTTAATAGACGCCTGTTAGTTACTTGTTTGCCAAGAACTATTTTGCATTATGTGACGCAGGTACGCTTCTATACGCCGTCTGTCTTTCTTTTCCTGGAATTTGTACTTTACATCTTGCAAGTTTTCTCCATTATAATGGGGTATGATGAGCTTCTGGTAGTTCTTATTTGCAATTTTGAGATACCTGAGAAAGCCTGAAGAATTTTGCTGAAATTTAATATTAATAAAATAGAGTTTAACAAATGTAATCCATAAGTTTATTTCAAGAATAGTGTAAGAAATGTTTACAATTGTAGGCATGAGACTTTGGAATATGCACTTTTCAGCTGTATAGAAGTGCACGTTCTTGCACAATCCAGTACCTTGTCATTTTAGATAGAAGAAAACATTATCATGTTGCTTGTGTGTCAGTATTGTGAAAGACGGAAAATACCCTTGCACAAAGGGAGGTGAGTTTAACTATAAATAAGCCAGTAGTTTCCTCTTACTTGAATTGACAGAGTTTCTTTAAAATATGGCACGCTGACTGATTTTTTTGATAGTGTTTTCAACGGTTTAATTTGCTTTCATAAACTGTGTTAATTCACTGTCTTAAAATACCTTCTTATCTATGGATTCTCTTTACAGACCATACAGAAAGGAAGTACAAATTAAAGTAGTTTTGTTTTCTATGTCAGTAAAAATGATCTTCTGTTAAAAGCAATTTGATTGTGACTTTTTTCATTGAACTTGAAACCAAGTTCCAGACCTACCTCTTTGAACTGTATAATGCATTTTGCTTCTCTCAAACTTGCTGTTGAAATGTGGGTGCTTGCAGGTGAAAACAGAGTATCAGCACTTGGGTTCCCTGAAAATAAGTCTCCAGGGAGAATTTTTCTTTCTGATTTTTGTTTTGTTTTGTTGCGTGTATACAGGGCTGATCCTGGTTTAAAAAAGTTAAAGTGTCAGCTATTAGCGTCTGCTGATATTGATGAGCAGATAATGCACACGCCCTGTGTGCATCTTGTGCATCACTTGGCAGTGTGAGACCCTCCCTCTGTGAAGGCTGGGGGACCAAGAAAGGTCTACTCTACACATAATTCTTGTCCTTTCTTCTGCTTTAAGACAAA
Organism: Buceros rhinoceros silvestris; assembly: GCF_000710305.1. Classification (NCBI taxonomy): domain Eukaryota; kingdom Metazoa; phylum Chordata; class Aves; order Bucerotiformes; family Bucerotidae; genus Buceros; species Buceros rhinoceros. The sequence goes on from NW_010387803.1 coordinate 7,942, forward strand.
CCATCCATCAAGCAACCATGAACCTAGATGAAAACCATGTTTTAGAGTACCAGGGTGGTTTCTGAGTGAGATAGAAATGCTGTTTGAACATGGAATAAGCTGTAGTTCCTTTGCCCAAGTCACTGACAGTACAGAGACTAACATGAAGGCACGCAGCAGATCTGGTGAGAATGAAGAGCTGTGATGTACGTGTCCTGTGTGTTGCTCTAAGTCATTGTGAGAAATGCTCTGAGTTGTCTCTTAAAGGGGTCTACAGATTGGCTGTCAAGAAAACACTCCAATCATCGGTATTGTGTATGTCCCAAGAAAGGTACTAAAAGCTTTGATTTCTAGAAGGTAGTAATTCTTGAAATGATGCAGTTTTTCTTTCATATTACAAGTACTAATCTGGTATTAGAATACTTCTAATTCCAGTGAAGTGACTTTTGGTTTGCAGTGAAATGAGAACTGGATTCTCAGAATTCTGATTTTAATTAGCAGAAAACTTTTAAAATGTTCTGTTTTACTTTGCTAGTAATGTTTTCCAAGATAAAATATTCACTGTGCTTGATCGTCTTTCCTAACTGATAGTGAGTTGATTCCTACTCTTAGATAGCATGCAAAGAAAGCGGAATTGCTAGACGTGAGTATGAAGGCTGATGATAGGACATTTATGGGTCTGACTGTACTGCAGCTTCTCCAGTATGGCATGTGTTCCATCGAGCCTCCAGTCATGTTGGCAGCCTTCCACTGGATTCGCTCCAGTTTGTCAGTGTCCATCTGGAGATATCCATCAGTGTCCAAAATTGGACACGGTACCCCAGCTACATTCTCACAAGGGCTGGGCAGAGGGGAATTCCCACTGCCTCAAACTGTTGGCTACAACCTTGCGGCTAATACAGCACAGTATGTTTGGCTTTACTACAAGGACAAGCTTGTGCCTCATGTTCAACTTGTGTCCACCACGACCTCCCCCTCCCCTTGACGTTGTCCTAGCCCTTTTCTACAGAGCTGCTTGCTCGTCAGCCTAACACCTGTCATGCAGTGTTTTTTAGAGGATTTGCAACCTAAATGCAAGAATTTTTATGTGCTTTGATTAAATTTAATGAGATTTCTGTCAGCACATATTTCCAGTCTGCCAAGCTCCCTCTGAACAGCAGCCCTACTCACTAGCGTGTTGAATGCTCACTCCGGTGTGGCTGCCGACCTGCTGAGAATGTGTTCAGGTCCATCATCCCGGTCATGAATAAAGCTGGTAAACAGTTCCAGTCCCATCACTAACCCTGGGGGAACACCACTTCTAACTCAATGCCAGCTGGACTTTATACTGCTATCATACCCCTTGAACTCAGTTGACCATGTAGTTCTCCACCCTTCTTCGCTGACCACATCTCTCACTTCTGGCTGTCTGAATACCAGAGGTTTGCCCCTGACCTACAGAGACTCAGACAGAGTAACAGATTGTCCCATACTCTAAAAGACTGGGTTGACACTGAATTGATAACGTAACTCCTCCATCTTTAAGAGCATTAAAACAAACTGAAGCCCTCAAGCCTTGCTTTGCACTAAGGGAGGCTTTTGCCCTTGCCAGCTGTGGGGACACGCATGAAGCTGCCTGCAAAGTGTAGTGTAACAGTTACTGAGAGGAGTATGGGCTAGGAGTGGCCGGGCATGGTGGCACGTGCAGTGGGGGGTTCTGTGCCGAGTCTGTGGAAACCATAATGGCATCTTTCTAGAACATCAGAATATTTAGTTCATTAGAACAAAGAGTATGTGATCCCTGTGAAAAGTGGGTTGTGGTTGTCATTAGAATTGGGGTTGCACTTTCATGGAGCTGTGCTGCCCCTTAGGGATCCTTACAGGAAATTCTATGTCTTGGAGCACTGGGGAAAATGTAGGGGCTGATGCAAATAGATGCCATTTAAAGCAAAATGCCATATATTCCTTGGAAATGACTGATTAGCAGGAGACTTGTCATACTGGCCCCGTGAAGTGCTGCTGGAAGCTCTGCCATTGATCCATTGCAGAGAAACATCCCTCTGTGAGCCTAACACTGGTGTAGACTGGCAACGTTTTGTCTGCAGCTTTGCACTTGAAAAGTGAATTGGCTGACTCGGTTGAAATAGCTCTTCTTCTGACTGTCATTTGTGCACAAGCAATGGAAATGAGGAGCTTTAAAATTTTAACATGTTAAAAAAGAACAGAAAGGATGTTTGAAGACACCTGCTTTACTATTTAATAAATTGTAGCTAACAGAAACTATTCTCATTGTGGGTGGATAGGTCAAAACAGAAAAAGTAAAATACACGTAACAGTATTATCACAACACATATAACTCATTTTTAAAGGTGATGTAATGTACTGTCTCAGCAGTGGGTTTATCCTAAGATTTGGAAGAACAGAACAATATTCTGTTTAAATGTAAGATGAAATCGTTTACTGTTATGCCTCTGCAGTAGTGAGTACCATCTGGGCTTCTTCATTTGCTGTCAGAGACATTCTCTGCCTTTTCTGCTATAGATGAAGCACTCCAAACCTCATTTCTCTTGTCTTCCTAATCTTATTTCTGTACCTGTTACCATTTGTTCTTCTCACTGAACCTTGTGTGCCCACCCGTTTCTGCTGTAACCCTGCAAGACACCATCTAATGCCTTCATTACTCTAACGATTCTTTTAAAGACAGAAAAAACTGTTGCAGCAATCCTGCTAGACCTGTCGGATAGCTTAAGAGATGTGATTTGTTGTCATGTTTTCAATCTATCCTACACAGAATGGTGCTTACAGTAGAATAAATGGTCCATTATCTTGCCCTACTTCTATATTTTTATAATATTTAAGCATTTACAGGTGCAAGTATGTAAGAGAAAAACTATAGGGAAATTCCATTAGCGTTTTCTGAAATGTAATTTGTTTCCTATTAACCTAGGGGAAGAAATTAATGAAAATTTACTGTGTTAAGCTCAGAAATAAGTTTTCTGGCAATGAAGCATATGAGTTTTTTATATATTTATTGAATATTTAGGACACCAGCCCACTGCTGGAGGCACTGTGGAGTAGTTGGAAAACACGAATTTCTGTATGCTAAATGTTTCCTGTCCAACTTGCAATTAAGTGTTTTTAAAAGTTTACAAATTAACAAGAAATTGCTGATTCTGTCTGTCTGGTCTCTCCTGCCATAGTCAATAGACGGTTGCGTGAAGCCCGACTCTAGAAACCCCTGAGCACTGGCCGGAAGAAACCGAATCTAATTAGTATGAAATAGGAGGATGCTCTCTATTCATACCTCTCCAGTGTACCAGGTCTAGTGTGACATATCAGTTTTCTTGCCCCGCAGAGTTCCGCTGCCACTGTCCTGCGTGGTTACAAAGCCTTCTGTATCCCACAAGAGTTAGACCATCATCTTCATCATGTTTAGCTTGCAGGGAATATTCTCCTGGCATGTCACACATAGTCGAACTGTTTTCTCTAAGCAGTGTGGGTTTGTGTGTCAGGTTGTCTCTGTGGTACTTTGTTAAGCATAAGTATTTCAGCGATCATGTAGCAGGTATGTGTATATACACCTTGCTGGGAAAAAAGTTCCTTGCAGTATCCCAAACTCGACATTTCTTCTCTTTCTGTCTTCTGTCTGACAAACAATTCAAATTTTTGAGTATTACTTTGTTTAGAATGGTGTGACTCTCACAAGCTGTCCTGTAGATTAGGTGCAAAACTTATCTTTTTTTTTTTTCTTTCCCCTAGCAGGACATGTAAAATCAAGCATAGAGCTAACACGAAAGGAGGACTGATTTTGGGGGTCACTTAGTCTGGTGTTGGTGGATTAAACTGAACTGGGTTGCTGTGCTTTGCAGTGCTTTGCTTGAATTCATGCAAGGCTGCTAGAAAATAGATTATTTCTTGTGTATATGTATGTGTGTGTGTGTATGTGTACGAGTAACATTTTATCAGGGTAATTAGCCATTGCTGGCAGTGTCAGAGTACGGGAGAGAGAACTCTGTTACATCTCTCATTCTGAGTTTTTTTCTCCTGTGGTCTTACATTGTCTGTGTCAATTGCTGTGAAACACGATTCCATCTTTTCAATATTATTCTGTTAAGCCTACCTTTTCCTCAGTTCTTTCTGTTAGAAAAAGCTGTCACAGTTTTGTTTATTTGAAAAAATGCCCTTTTCACATTCCTTATTTTACAGACTTTCTGCTCAAGTATCTGTCGGAGTCCTTTATGCATTGATTGCACATAGATTTCATTTTGTATTTGAAATGTACTTTGCTTTCTCTCTCTAACGCTGCGTATATGTTGTAGGTGCTACTTCTGCATCAGAGTCACTGGGAAAGGGATGATTTACACCTCTCAATCTCACTTTTTGGGTATTATACAAAAAATTCTCTAAATTATATCCAGCACTTCTTCCATGCTAAGCCATTAGGGCATGGGAAAATGTGAAAAATGTGTGATCCGTAAAGTAAAATGGCAGATGGAAATGGCAGCATTTGTTTATTCATAGGATTCTTTATGCTGAGCCCTTTCACTTCAAAGGAAATTGTAAATCAACCAACCTCCCATCATTTGATCATTTATCATTGGATAATTTGAAGGCAGACAGCAGAAGAGACCTGACTTGCAAAACTGGATTAGGAGTTTTTTCAGAATCTCTGGCAGCCTATCCAGGGTAAAAATGTAAAGTATTTCACTACTTATTAAAGGAGTCTGGAAGTTGGTTTGTGTTATATATTACTGCTTCACTCTTCTTCCCATGGAAGCATGATCTAGGGAGGAAAAAAATGAACAATAGAAGCAAGCTAGTGAACTAGAGGTGTATTAACAGGAGTTCATGCTAAAGAATGCATTTACATCTGGACAGCGCTGATGCATCCCTAATTCATTCCTTTCTAGCCTCTTTTCTGTCTCTAGGTAGTAACTGTGGCAGGGGAGCAACTTCTGTGCTTCTCCACCCCCTTACTGCCTTTGAAAGGTGTGGGGCTAGTTTTTGGTTTAGTAAGTAAATCCTGCTACCTGGTGATTCCTGATGTATGTGTGGGGTTATTGCTTTGGCAGAATTTGGCCCTTTGAAAGGGCTGCAGGAAAGGAATTTCCTACCAGCTCCTCACTTGTCCTTGTTTCTGGTGATAGGACTGCACTTCGTGATTTGATTTTGGATGCAAACTTCAGAGTCAGCAGAGCCACCTTGTGCTTTTACAGCAGCCTCATCACCTGCAAAGACAGTGAAGGTGCCTCAGGATGAGCCTTGCCAGTCTGTTACAATTGATTCGTTGCCCCCAGTGTATATTACTGGCATTTGTCAACTGCAGCCCAGCGACTCATAGCCTTGTAGCTTTGTTATAGCTGGAGCTTGCTACCTCCACCTCTTCCTTTCCTTCCCCAGTTCCTTTCTTTCTACACACATACATTATTCCTTTCTCCTCTTGCCTACCTGCATGCTACTCCTGGTGCCTTCACGCTCGCAGTGTCCCTCCCGCTGTGCTGCTGATGTTTTCTCCCCTTCCCCTCAAGCAGCTTTGTAGGACTGGACTAGCACGGGAGCTATGCTTGGCTTCTGTTAGGCAGGAGTATTTGATACAGGGTAGGATTCCCGATGAATGCGGAGCATCAAAATTGGTATTAATTTTTCCTTTACTATGGTGGGTAAGGATCTCTTAAGCCTTTTACAGCTGCTGCCGCAACAGCATTCCTTGTCCTTCTAATGTAATCCTGTCCTCTCCACAGTAGGTATCTGTGTGCTGCCTAGAAGTCAGCGTTGAGCATGGACTGATAGTGCAGTACTGGCTGATTTCTCCCGTGCCCAGTGTGTTCAACTGCACTCGTTTGGTTTTGGGGAAAGAGGAGGAGAAAGCTCAGAAAAGTCAACATAGTGTTTGTCTAACTTCAGGACAACTTCTTCATCTATCAGGCAGAGAATCAGTGGGAAAGGATGGTGGAAGAAAATGGCAAAATGATCATGCCTTCCCCATGTGGGCTGTGCCAAATCAGGTGTCTGTGTTTAGAAAAGGCCTCCAGTCCCAAATTACTTACAGTTGGCTAAGCCTGGCCTATGGGTTTTAATTTTTCCTTTACTATGGTGGGTAAGGATCTCTTAAGCCTTTTACAGCTGCTGCCGCAACAGCATTCCTTGTCCTTCTAATGTAATCCTGTCCTCTCCACAGTAGGTATCTGTGTGCTGCCTAGAAGTCAGCGTTGAGCATGGACTGATAGTGCAGTACTGGCTGATTTCTCCCGTGCCCAGTGTGTTCAACTGCACTCGTTTGGTTTTGGGGAAAGAGGAGGAGAAAGCTCAGAAAAGTCAACATAGTGTTTGTCTAACTTCAGGACAACTTCTTCATCTATCAGGCAGAGAATCAGTGGGAAAGGATGGTGGAAGAAAATGGCAAAATGATCATGCCTTCCCCATGTGGGCTGTGCCAAATCAGGTGTCTGTGTTTAGAAAAGGCCTCCAGTCCCAAATTACTTACAGTTGGCTAAGCCTGGCCTGTCATGGAAACTCTCCTTAATAAACCCCTTCGCTTTCTCGAGAGGGAGGGCTTAGGAGAGGGATCAGAAAGAAAAAAAGTTGTCAGGCCTTTGATGAGTTTGTAGACTAAAGCAGTTTTAGTAATAGTAGTAACAATAAGAGGAAGGTCTTTATGTGTGTAAACAGAATTCGGATAAGTTGATAGAGAATCTGGGGGCTCACCCCCTCTTGGGGCACTAGGGGAATAGTGCTGTGTAGGGGAAAGGAACTGGTGCAAAAAGCAGGGGGTAACCAGACCACCGTGAGAGAAGCAGCTACGCAGGCCACTAAGCTGTTAACCCTCATGCAGCTGCAGTTGCGTGGCTGGAGCAGAGGAGAAGGGCAGGCAGGTGCAGGGCAAGGGCGGCCTTGCCTTGCTGTTTTCAAAGGAAGCACTGAGGTGTGCCAAGGCTTAAGAGCCAGTGGGATGTGCTGATGGCATGGGAGGAGTATGCCACTGGCTGGCTGAAGTGTCTGTTTTTTCACCTCTGCCATGCATGCTTAGTTTTTGGGGTTGGATGAGATCGGGCACTCTCGTATGGCCTTTGGGGCAAAACCAAAGGTGACTAATAACTAATCCTGCTTCTGTGAAACCAGGACACCATGTCAAGGGCAGCAGCCAGCTGCAGGGCTCTGCTGGGGCCGATGGAGAGTAAAGGAAGGGGTTTCAGGCAAGGTGCTTGAACAGTCCTGTACTTGTTCGCTCAGAGCCACAGGTGTTTTAATAGCTATTTTAAAGAAATGTTTCTTGAGGGGAAGAGTTGGTCATACTTTGCTGCAGTGGGGAAAGCTGCGCTGTTCCTCATGACCAAACTTTTCAAAACATCTCTGTTGAAATTTTTTGTTTGCTCTTAACAGATACAGAAGGAGGGAAACAGTTCTTTTTGCAAACAAAAGTAAGAAAATTACATTTAATTGTAATGTCCCTAAAGGAAAAAATAACTGTGCTGTATTGTTCGGAGGGATGTGCCTCAGTGTGGTATCCAGTTCTGAGTGTTAGAGAAACTCTCTTGAGTTTCTCATGGCTTCTAAACAAGGCCACTACGTAGTTTTGGGGAAAAATGGTGTCTCTGGCTGTAACTCCTAGTAAAAAATACATGAATGAAGGAAGTGTGCATGGTGTAAGTAGGAAGAAAGAGACTTGAATTCTCAGATAACTGTGGCACTGAAAAATGCTATGCAAATTCCTTGTGGCAGGCAGTGTGAAAAATCATTCTTTGTGTGGGGAGAAGCGTGCGCCTAAAGAAATGGAGAAATAGGGCTCAGTAACTTGATGTTTTTAGAAATACTTACTGGTATCGCTAATAGCAGAGCGAGAAGGAAGGCTGTCATCTGGGAGTGCAGTGAGTAGCTACACCGTGGCGACAGACACTAACACCATCACAGCTTTCTGCATTTTATTCTTTTCTGGTTTTGGAGAGGTTTGCTTCTTGGGTGGGCATGTATTTACAGTGAAGGCCTTAGCTTAGTTCTTAGAATAATTTTTTGAGTTTCAGTAAGAAGGAAGGAAGGAAGCAGATAGTCTCCAAATAAGAGCTTTACAAGTCATTCAACTGTCTATTTAAGCACAGAATCAGTAGAACATCATAGCACATGTCACTGGTGCTGCGTGTCTGAGCCAGTCTTGCTCTTCCCAATGTGATTTCGCCTTAACCTTCTACTGGACTTTTTGCCTTGCAGTGGTGCAGCCCTGGTGTTACCAGGGACAAGCCCAACACCCTGAAGCAGCGGCTTCAGAAAAATTTCAGAAAGCCTTTTGGGAAGATGGTTGTACGGTATTCCTGCAGGAAACTGTCACAGGGGCCTCATAAAAAATGTTAAAGACAAACCTTTCTCGCTGCCCTTGAAAAAGGAACATTTGGCTCTTAGGCCAAAGAAAGATGGGAGCTTTAGCAATAGCTAAGCAGAGAGGACCACAGCTCATAGCAGCTGTGCACCGGCAGGTAACGAAGATGCCCAACTTGATGCTGAAGCTGGCAAACTTCTGTGTGCGGGCTGCTCTGTGCTTCTGCACTCAGCTATGGCCGGTGGGCAGGTGGGTCACTACGGCGGATGCTGCCTGAGCTGTGGCTGCTGGAGTCTATGTACTTCAGTGGTGGTTTCTGCATTTCTTTGCTTGTGGTTAGCTAATTAATAATTTGCATTAGTTATGGTGAGGGAGTTTATGGAAAAGTGAATTAATACTTCATTTATATTAAAGAACAACATGATTGATGTGCTAATTACACGGATACTTGTTCCCAATATTCTACTTTATTATATACAAATATGAAGGCCAGCTGCAATAGCAAGCCCTGGCAAAAAAATATATATGTATACACACACACACACTAACAAGGGCAAGGTGTATTATTTTTCAGGTTCATAAACCATTTTTTTTTTCCACTGTGTACCGCTCGGATAAGAACTGGAGTATCTTCTCGCTGGATATGAGGGAGCTGGGAATAGAGGCTCCTAAGAGAGCAGCACTGTGGTAATAGCCACTGCTCTTCTGTGCAAGTGATACAAGTACACAGGGCAGTGGTTAAGTGTAAGGATATAATTAATCTTTCTGACACCAAAATAAATTACTCTGGTTTGCTGTTCAGTGCTGCTTTGTGGAGCTAATTGTGTGCATAAAGTTATGCATGTAACTTAAGTGTTTGACTTCATTACAGTTGGAACCTAGAGCGCAATATAGGGTCATATTTTAAAATACCACAGTGACTCTCAATTTCTGTATCCCCCTCAATTAGCCTTGTTCTTCTAAGTTTGCTTTTATTTGGAACACGTGTACAAAGAGCCCAAATTCCTCTGTTTAGTTCATTATATGTGCAGGAGTAGATCTTAATTAGAGCATTGCAAAGCTCTGCTGTTATGTGCGTGTAAATGCATAACATCTGATTTATTTAATATTTTTAAGAGAGATTTTAGGTGTGGTTTAACAGACTGACATTTTTGGTACAGCTACCTTCTGCATTTTCTGACTTGTAAAGCCTTAATGGACAGAGTACATTTATTTGTACAGGTTTGCAGGGATAAAATAAACTAGACCAGATATATTTCAGAAGCTTTAAAAGCTGTTTAAAGTAGATGTTTCTATAAATCCCTATTTTATTACTGTAAGTGTAGTTATTTCATGAAATAGGATGTAGGATATTGTTTCCTTTTGCACCGCTGCAAGGTACACCCAGCTGATCGGTGGCATTTACAGAGGGAGAATCAAGCACGTTAAGCAACTGTTTGCACAGTGCTGTATGCCGAAATACTAAGTCAGTCCAAATTCCCATGAACTTTAATGGTATTTTTTTTCTTCTAAGCAATTCTCTGTACAAGTCCCATTAAATGAACAAAGGATTTCTATTGATTGCATTAGTTTTAGCATCTGGCCGCAGGGATTCAAGCATGAATGCTGCAAAACTATCCCTGTTACATGCAAAGGAAAACAATATTTTGGTGTGTAAAGAAATCCCTCGATATTGGAGAGATTCCTGTGGCTACAGCCCGAAGCACCGCTGCGAAAACATACCTCTTGCTGACCTCTTATAAGCTGTAATGATACTGATGGATAAAATTGAATTTATTGGAACGGGCCTGAAAAGGTCCACATTTCAGGCAGATGCTGCCTGTTACACGGATGGTGCTGTGGTACACAGCACGACTGTAATCACTTCTTTTTCCCGGCCACCTAAGGAATTTTGCAAAACCAGGCCCTGGGCTTGCTACGGATGTTCCTTTGGATGGTTTTGCTGTGGACTGGGGGAAAAGGAGATGCGTGTCTCCATTGCTGGCATTATGAACTTCCACTACGCATTACAAACTGCTCTGCCCTGCGTACCACAATCCTGAACAGCCACGAGGGAGAGGGCAGTGCCCACCACATTTACTGGATGTGCTGAACTTGAATACCAGTGTAGGTCATTTACTGACTGATACTCTACTTCCAGCTCCCTATTGTAAAGGGGTTTTTGTCTGTACAGTTGCCCCTTTAAGAGAGTTTAAGCTATTAATGCTCAGATTGCTTCCTTTTTTACTCTGCGTGGTAGGGGAGCTGATGGGGCTCCTTTTAGATGAGTATAGCACTATATAGCGTGGTTCCCCTAAAAGCTATTGTTTATTTTGGTTTTTTGATGTTTCCATTGAGTGTTTATTACTATTTGTTTGTAGTGGTTTTTTTTTTAAAGTTACATGGTTTTTAATTAGAAAGTGAAAAAGTATTCATATTAAAATTGAAGTTAATACCACACGAAGTAATCTGCCAAATTGAAGTAATTAATGGTAATAAAAATAGTCCATTTAATTTTTGGTTTAATGGTGATTAAAACTCTTATGTTTCTGCATCCATAACATTAGAGTGGAGTCTTTTGTGTTGTTTTTTACTTTAAGCAATCTACTTTGAAGTGCTTACACAGGGAGGGTTATTTAGTACTTTTAGGATTACACTAAACTAATCTAAGATGTGCCTCATTAGTTTTCCTACTTCATGGAGGAAAAAAATTGCCAGCATTGGTCTTTGAACTGCATTTTGCACTTCTCCAATTACCATATTGATGATATTTTTCTATGACAAATAGACTATAGAGTTCTGTTGCGCTCTCTACTTAAATTTGCAGTGATACTGAGCTTGCAGTAGGTGTGGTGGGGGATTTAGTCTACGATGTGATGAAATGTAAGTGGTACGATACAGATGTCAAAACAGCACGTGTGAGAGCGCTACATGCATGCTATACTTAATTAGCTATTTTGTAAAGGTGATCAAGAAATGACTCTTAGGTTGCTGGTTTTTAGTTAGTACAAGAGGATTACTTTTACAGATACTAAATATTCCAATATTTTGAATTTAGAGGAGTTGAGATTTGTACTTAAAAAACTTGCATAATATTGGGAGATGTTATTCAGATGTCATGCATGTAAGTGCTGCTGAAAAACACACAGACTCCTCAATGACTGCATGGGCAATCGATAAGCAACCTGACGTTTCATCCAGAAGGATTCTCTAAGGCAGCTGCTGGCAGCCTTTCACAGGTAGCGTGCCTGATTCTGTTCACTAAATACCCACTGTCTTGGTAAAAACGTGCAGCAATGCAGATATGTTTACCCTCAAAAGGAAACTGTTCCTTGAGGTGATGTTTTGTACCTTTGCTTCAGGAGAACCACGTCTTATGACTACATACATGAGGTTTTCCAAGTGACTTGTGGAAGATGCATCCATCTTTTTCTTAAAGATGTCAGTAGTTTTTTACAGAATAGATGGTGTAATAATATTTCCTATATGTCTAGTCTCTCTCATGTCAAAAATAAGCAGAAACCTCTCCATTTATAGTCCTCTGGCACTATAAATACTATATATACACTATACACTAACGTTTACCTATGTAAAAAAAAAAAAAAAAAAAAAAAAAAAAAAAAAAAAACAAAAAACAAAAAAGAAAAATTACGTTAGAAAAACTCCTGCTGTGTTGTTTTTGTAGCTTTTGGTCAGATTCTCAGAGGTCCTTAGCTGTCTGCAGGCTAATATTGGTCTGCAAAGCAAAGTTTAGGAATCTGCATTTTTTTCTCTTTCACAAACAGGTTTCTGAGGCAGATGCTGCAGTACACAAAATGGTGGCATCAAAATGAAGCTGAGATGGCTTTAGCTCTTTTAAGACTCAGAGATGGGATACCAAACTCTCAGAAATCCGTGCGTCATTGTATCAATGGACTCCATGTTTCTTTCGTGGAGTGATGACTTAGCACTACGACAGGCAACTTTCTCCCTCTTTCTTCTGCTCCAGAAGCAGGACTGGTTAGTGCATTTTAAAAGTGTGTGTTCGTTCCTTCTCATTAATGAGCACTGAAGAAGCAGCAGTGGTCTTTTGAGACTGATCTTTATCCTTCAGTATAGCCCAGTTTGAAGTGACTCAGAAGTTATTTGGAAGCAGGATAACTGCCGACCCTTGAGGTTAGTGCGCTATAGAATTGCAGTTGCTGAAAATAAGTAATCCTTTGAGTTGTGTGTGTGGTGTTTTTACCCTTCCAGCGCAGTTTACACAAGCACTGTCTTTGCAGGAGTCTGGCTTTAGATGTTTGCCACAGACAACAGCAGCTAACAAAATGTTTATGTGGAGGCTTAGAAAGTCTTTTTCATAGTGTACAATAACTGTGTTCGAGTAGGTCAGTAGGTTCGAGCTAGTTAATAGGCTATCTCCACATCACAGCAGATGATTTAGGTTGTTGGGATCATCATAAGCTTTAGAAGCACTTTCGAACATACAGCTGGGCTCTGTAAATGATAGCAGATGGTGAGACTGCTAAGAAAGGTGAAAAACTGAAATCTGTAATCCCGTCATTTTCATTGGGATGTAACTTGGAAAAAGGCATTTTATTCCAAATATGCTTTGAATTGAAAATTTGTATCTTGTGTGATTCTGAGTCTTCAGAGGTTTGTTTCGTAGATGTCAGTAAGTTCTGAAAAGCACCAGGTTTTTAACAGCATTAGACATCTGTCGGATAGCTCCTGCAACTTGACTATAAGGCTTGTGTGTATCAGAGAGACTCATGCTTACCAACAGTCATTTTTAATACACATATATTATATTACAATTATAATTATATTATTTCAAACCCTTCTGTCACTCTTCTATAATGCATCTTCACACTTTATAAGGGCTAGAACCACCTTACTTAAGAATTTCCAGACCTGGTATGTTGTAATTTTGGGGTCTAGGATGTAGAGAAATAGGTGGCAACTGGGAGAATGCACCATGAAGGTTTGTTTATTCTGTGTGTAGCTCAATATTTTCAGGGTTTTGTCAATGTTGCATTCATAGGATGATAATGGTGTAACTGGAATTTGTCTGACAGTTTCTCTGAAAGCAGCTGTACACCTTCCCATGCCATGAGGGCAGCGCGGCCTGCCCAGACATCAAAATAGACTTGATCGTGTTTGCTTTTTGTGTATTACACCCTGGTCAACAAAGTGTTACTTGAATTCTGACCACTTAAATGGAATATGTATTACTCCATTCCACTTTTGCAGGTATGTATTACGCTGAAGAGCTGTAGGTATTTAAACCATCTGATAATTTGGCCCATTTTCTGTGTTTTACAGGGCTGGGTAACTGTCACAACTGCTGTAAAACACATAGGAGTTTGGGGTGGTTGTGTTGTTGGTTGGGAGTGGTTTGGTTTTTAAATAACTAAAAGCATTTGGAATAGGTCTTCAGCTTTTGTGTGTGTCCCAGGATGAGTAAGTCTCTTATTTCTTCTATCCCAAGTTCTTTTTCACTGCACGTGCTGGAAGTTGAAAGGAGTCCTGAGACCTATTTCTAATTTTCGTAAATAAATGTGGGTCTGGGCCTCTCTAAGGTTGCTTTCCACTACTGAAGAGCTTTGCTTTCTGCTTTCCTCCCCATAATGCCTATGGACAGCAAATGGGGGGTGGAAAGAAATTTGCCAAATATTCTAGAAATTATTTGGTCTTAAAGGGCTTAGCATTGCCCAGTAGGGTGGTATTTTTCTGCCAGTGATTGTACATAATTCCATAGCAGAGCCAGGAACTGCAAACAAAAACCATGACTTGATTTTCCTAAAATAGCGTTACTTCATTCCAGTCTCACAAAATGTTTCAGGATTCTTAACCTCAGTTAATACTGTCTCCGAAGATTAACCTATAGAATTTTTAAGGACTGATACAGTGGACTCAGTCCGTTAGTCTGTAAATCTGTAAGTCAGTTATTTCTGTGGATGTCTGATACAGTAAATGGTATAATATGCAGGTGGACAGTGAAGGTGGCCTGATTTTAAAGTAAAGCTCTGCAAAAATAAAAAGAGAATAATTAACTATCACGACAATTTAGCAGAGCAAATGGTGGCTTTTCTTGCATTTAAGGTGTTAAAATATCTATCGTGTGCCTTTCTAAAGGATAAGTTAGTGCAAACTAACGTAATGGATTGGGCGCAGGAGCTTCTTGGTTGAACTGCACAGCCTGCAATTCAGTTTGAGAATTTGCTTAGGAAATTAGTTCCGTTCAGTGTTTTCATTAGCAGTGAGGGTGATGGAATACGGAATAGCTTATAAAATATGCAGATGACACCAAGCTATGAGGAGTTGCAAATACCTTTCTGTATCAGATCAGAATTCAAAATAAACTTGGCAAATTGGAGAGATGGTCTGAAATCGGCAAGATGAAATTCAATAAAGTGAAGTACCATATGATATATTTAGGAAAAAGAATTCAGATACACAAATACAAGACAGGGAATACCTGTCAAGAGAACAAATGAGTAACAAAGACTGCAATGCACTGCTGTTGCAAATGAAGGAAATGTAGTTCTGGAATGTGTGAAGAGGGATGTGCTGTCTATAACGTTGGGTAATTACTCCAAATTAGGGTGAGTGAGGTCTGAGTTGACGTGTTGTATCCACGTTTGGTCATGGCTTTTTAAAAAGTTTAGAAAACTGCACCAGGTAGAGAAGTGAGTTTGCGAATTGAGTTTGAGAATTGAGTTTGCCTCATTTAAGACAATGTTAGTAACAACCATCTGATATATAAAAGTTCTTCATATTCCTGAGAGAAGAATTAAGGGAAATCTCTGTAATTTCTATTCAGAGTGATGAAGGGGTTGTCTTACAAAATGCTTTTTGAAGTACAAACCACAGGAGAAGCCAACTTCTCCTTTTTCAAGGAGCAGTAACACAAATCTATGTTATACAATCCTTCCTTAGCACAAGGTGGACTAGATGATAGCTTTCAGCACATTTCTCTAATTCTGTGCAGCAGATGAGAGTAGAGCAAACAGCTTGAAAACGTTTTCCCTTGAAATGTCATGGAAAAGTTGATCATCCTTCAGTGGGGAAAATAGCACAGCCGTTGGGGCAGGCAGCTGCTCAGCAGAGCTTCGGAGGCCACCCGGGGTCTGCAGCCTGCCTCTTATGGATCATGGGACTCAAGAATTACTGTGATCCTTTCTGAACCTAAAATCCATTTCTCTGTCATACATATATGCCCAGTTATGAAGATTACTCTGAGGAAGAACATGATTTATAGTAAGCAACTTTGCCTGTTAGTCGTAACTGTGAAGAAACTATTTATTGATGTAACTTTCTTCCCACAAGAGTTTCCATTAATTCTGTCAATGGAAACATTCTTCAGCATTATAGTACTGAAATAGAGCACCGAGCATAATACCCTTCCCGGCCTTCATGTGGGAGAGCACAACACGGGAGGGAAACGGACCTTCAGAAGTTAGTGCTTTGGTTTCTTACCCATGTAGAAATGTGAGCCGACAGTTTGATGTTTAATTGCAAGTAATAGTTTACAATATTTTATTTTATCAACCTTGATTAATTTAACAGCATTTACCAACTGGCAAGTTTCAAGCAGTTTTCATTCCAGACTCTTATATCCCCCAACACTTCTCGTAATCATCTGTGAAGAAGCAGCCATGCAACAGAAGACTGGGAATTTCTAAGAGTGATGATGAAAACTAATTCGAACCAGGCCACAGGTAGCAGCTTTGGAGAAAGCAATCTGCACCTTTTCAAGTTGGTCAAGCTAAAACTGCCTTTTGGGAAAGCAGTTTGTCTTTCATTACAAAGGTAGACAAGCTTTTATCTCAGTAACCAACAATGCACAGATCAAAAACCAGGGAAAAATTATATATTGAATAGGGAAATTTTTATGCCAGTTTGCCTACGCTGACTTTCCTTTGCTTCTCTGCCTGTGAAGTGGTTCACAACCACAGCTGCAGCATAAAAATATACAGGCTGTTCTTTTGCCAAGGTCTGCACATAGTCTAACCCTGGTTGTCTATAGCCTCTTCCCTGCTGCTCTAGAAAGCTGTCCGGTGAGTTGCGATCTCCTTGAGAATCAGCTTCAAGACACCGCAATTCTAAGCTAATCCAGTTTCAGTGCTATTTTGAATGTTGCATTTTAATACTTGTTGGGACTGCTTTTCCCTAAAAGGAAGTGATGTACCATATGTCATAAAGGAGGTGATAGGGATTATGAATCATGGTATAAATCATTTCAGGTGCTGATGTGCGGCTTCCACTGCAGAGGGAAGATATTAGGAAGGGACGTCAGTGTTTGAACCTTTTAATTGCATCTGCTTGTATGTGGCTACTTTCAGTCTCTCTTTTTCTTTTTGGCTTAATTACCTCTTCAGGTATGCTGGGTACCTCAGAAGGTGACTAAGCCTGAAAAATTGATTCAGATACATATTAAATAGGAGCTTGGAATCACAGGGAATAACTCCTGAGTTAGTTGGTTTATTTTTAAAAGCACCCTCAGCCTTACAAAAATACTCTGAACTATTTGATCTGTCTATTGTTCTATTCACAGCTTTGTCATAATTTAAACTATATGACAAGTTAAGTTAAAAAAACCCCCAACCTACTAAACAACAAACCAAAACCCCCCATAGGTTCTGCAGACTGAAAATAACCATTGGCTTTCTCTGTGGAGCGAGGTGGAGATCTGTTAGTTGCTTGCTGCTTTGGTTTAAGGCGGGTTAGAAATGTACTGTTTCTGTAACATTTAGCAGCTGACATTGTAGACTAAATGTGGTTTGGTTTAGGTTGTTTTTGACTAGCAGTATCAACAACCTTGTAAGCAAAAGGAAGGAATGAATGAGTAACAATTCTCTAAGCAGTGATTTAAATTGATGCCACTTGTTAGTTACAAGCATTCGAGATAAAAGGCTTAACGGTAGGTTGCAGAGATTCACAGTAGACGAGGCTATAACAACATAAACAATTTGCATTTATTATATAGGTTCTAGAAAAATCCTCTTTCTCTGATCTGATTAAAGACTCTATCTTGAGAAGGATTATGTATGTTTTTAAGTTAATGCGCTGTGGAATCATCAGGACTCCTGGCAGTGCATAATTCAGTAATGAGCATATATCTTCCAAGGAGTGAGACCTAAATAAAGCACATGCAGATCAACAGGATAGTTTTCAATTTTTCTAAGGTTTGATGTAGGGCCATACTTTGTTGTTAAGATGAAAATTATTTTAGTCTGGCCCAGCATGTACATAATCATATCTAATGCGGTAAAACCTAGGTAGGTTACAGCACTCAGCTAATCCAAATTAATGTGTTTTGATAATTGCACGCAGAGTGAAAAAACAGAAAGTGATCAAAGGCAGAGCTTCACAGAATGGACTTTATTAATTCATCACTACAGCTGTGGCTATGAGTTTTAACCATGTGTTGAGTACAATTATTTGTGGAGGCATCGTATGTTGTATGGAGCGTTCACGTTCTGAAGTCTTCTGAGAGGAGACCTGGTTTTGGCAAGTTAGAAAGTGTGTGAATTTATTCTTCCTCTTCACAAGAATAAATGTGTTTGCTACTACTGTACAGCTAAGACTGAAGATTTTGTGCACTTGGAGAGTCGAGTAAGTGCATAAGCTAGCACTGTAAATTGTCAAGTCTTTAGTTTGGCCTTTTAGAGATACAAGTTTGTGTTTCTGAAAGACTATTTTCTAATTATTTCCTAAGGTGTACAAAGTCTAGAAGGTTAAAATCAGGTATGCTGAGATCCCTAGCAAGTTTTTCCCATCCCAAATCCTGAGCCAGAGAGCCTGGGAAGCAGCCAGGAATTTCACTAGAGAAGTTAGAGATTTTTAGGCGTCGTTGTGAGATCTATCACTGGCTTCCGGATGGGCATTTACATAAATCAAACAGAAGGTAGGGGCTTTGTGCTGTGGGTATTTTCTCCTACTTACGTTTTTTTTTTTGTTCGTTTTTTTTTCTTTATCCCTTTGTTTGTTTTAGCTGTTGTTTTCTCTTTTGAAAGCATTTTCCCCTCTTCCATTTTGTCACGAAAAGATAAATTTTAAGACCTCAAACAGGAGTGCAAAGCTTTTCAGCTGTGCTACCTTTGCATATTAAAACCTTCAATTAAACATCGGGGTTATAATTATTGCTGAAATATGCTGGCAGGTGAAACTGGATAACTCAAGCCAAGATACCAAGGTGGTAGAAATAACTGTATTAGAGAGACGTTGTTCAAAGAAGACGTATTAGGGTAAGTTGTACCAGGCAAAATGATTAATTAGGCTTCTGTGATTTGTTTGATTTAATTTATTGGTGGGTTAATCTTCAATGAGGGCCAAACACCCACCCAGCTGCTCGCTCACTCCCCCTCCTCAGCAGGGCAGGAGGAGCAGATATGCTGAGAAAAGCACATGGCTTGAGATAAAGACCAGTAACTGTGGTGGGCAAAACGGACTCGACTTCGGGAAAATTAATTTCATTTATTGTCAATTAAAGTAGATTTGGTTAGTGAGAAACAAAGACAGACATGAAAGCAGCACTTTTCCTTCCCCCTCCTCTGCTTGCCAGCTCCGCTTCACTTTTTCGCTATAGACCTCCTCCACCCTTCCGTGAGGGGCAGGGGAGTATGGCCAGTATGCAGCAGTTTCTCTCTGGTCCTCTGTCTTCCTCACACTTTTCCCCTGATCCGGTTTGGCCTCTCCCCAGAAGCTGCCTACCTTCAGAAGCCTCATGCAGCGTGGGCTCTCTAGGGGCCACAGTTCCTGTCAGGAGGATGCTCCAGCATGGGCTGGCTGCAGGCTATGCAGGACCTCCGTGGCGCTGGAGCAGATTTTCTCTGTCCTTGGTGTTTCTCGTTGGTTTTGCTCCCCGCTCCTCAATCTGTCCAACGTTTTCTGCCCTTTCTTTAATATGTTTTCCCAGAGGTGGCACCAACGTTGCTGATAGGCTCCACCATGTCCTGCAGAGGATCTGCTGCTGAGCTGATGTGAACTGTGTGGATCAGGCTGTGCCTGTTGTGGGACGCCCCCACCTCTTTTGACAGAAGTGGCTGCTGCAGCCCCTCTGCTTCCAGCACCTCCCTGTTTACACAGTTTACAAAATGCTTCTGGTTGCTTTTGGTTTTCTTCATTCTTATACCCGCTGCCCTGCCATTGTGTAGGTAAGGAGGAATATAAGAGTTCTATGCCAAAAGGTGTGCAAACAAAGGGATAAACTGCGTGTTTCCTGTCACTCCCTTTCTGCTCATGAAGAGAGCATGAAGGGCTTTATATGACATATGTGAGGTCGTAATTGGCCTTTCTATTGATCTAAATTCTTTTGTAGGGTCTTCTACCTCTTGTCATAAACTTAGAGATTAACCTTGATTATAATTAGATCCTTGGGGTGTGGTCACAGTGGTGAGAAAGCAGTGCTGATCCTCCATGTATCTACCATGCCTGGGTCCTAACTGGGTGTTGGTGGGTGTATCACCTCAAAAGCTATTGCGAGCACAGGAGGAGGTCGAAAAATGAGGTTAGGTCGTGCAATCTGCCCATCCGTTGCTACAGAAACTCTTCCTAATGGCTTGGTTAACTTGTCTCCGGTCTTGGCACAGCGAGCTAGTGACCAGCAAAACTGGGACTGGAGTAGTGTTTTGGCTTTTACAAAGTGTTTAGATTTTTTAGGGCACAGTCCAGCAATGTAATTAAGTATATGTGTGTGAACGGTATTGCTGATTTCAGCAGGGCTGTAGATGTCCTCATGTTTAGGCACAGGCTTGTTCTTGCTTGAGGCTGTAATCAGTAACTGCCCTCTAGAATTCAGTGCATGTTATGTCCTTGCCTTCAAAACCCCCTCTGCTCTTCCAACCCAGCTAGAGAGCCTGATGGTAGGGGAAGAAATACCTGAGGTTTTCAAACAGTTTCAGTTTTAAAATGGAGTTTTCCAGCCATTTATAATCTCGCCCAAATGTAACTGCTCGGACGCAAATTCCCTGTGATAACTATTGTGAGTAAAGCTGAATTTTTGTGTAAGAAAGTAGTAGCTCAAGTGATTCTATGACCAAGAAAAAAGTGTTCGATTTTTTTCAAGTATTCTTGAAGGAACTCTGCTGCTCTCTTACTGTGGAGCAAGAAATGCAGCAGAGGAGCTTTCTGGACTGAAAACAGATGCTGGCTTTAACAACAATCCTCTTTGCCAATATCGGAAATGCAAATAAATTTGATTAAATCATGAAATTCTAAAAATTATGTATTGCAAGTGCTATTCAGTACAATGCTGTATTAGAATTTGGCAGCTAAATGCTGTCTATATTGAGAACGTACTTTTCTGTATTAATCTTGTATGGGAAACCACAGAAAACTGGATTTTGTCCTTATTTCTGCCCTAGAGCAATCCAGTGAGGCTGGGTAAGTCGCTTAGTACTAAGTTGCATTCTTCATTCTCAGAGAGCCTAATTTTGATACTGTTTAGGTTAGGTTTTCATTTCTGGACTCTTTCTATTCCCGCAGTCTCCTGAGATGTGTAGCAAGCTAGTAAAAAAGCCTGCATATGTTGTGATTTTGTGAGGTGTTTTAGCCACTAAAATGATTTTAAAATTCCGGGAGTTTTTGTATGCCTGACTGTTCTGCATCTGTGCAGTTGGGTTTAACGGCTGTTATGCCTTAGCAGAGGTTTGAGGTGATGCTTTTATCATTGTATAATTGCCCTTCATATACAGGCACTGCCTGGTTTGTGCATCGACTGAACCAGGGCTCAGTAGGAACACTGCTGCGTTAGGGCTTGAAGGAGCCTCAAGACACCAACCAGTCCGTTCTCCTAACCGTGATGGAAATCACCTACCTAGGTGATACGTGCTGAGAGCTTTAAGGACAGGCTAATGATGGCAGCTGGCTAGAGCTGTCGGTTCCACTGTTTCAGAAACCTTAATGCCAGAAAGTTTTTCTTCGCGTGGCACTGAACTCTCCTCTGCCTCAGTGCAGCGTAGTTAGGGTTTGTATTAGAACATGCACACCCTTCAGGTTACACAGGCAGCTTTGGTTTTAACACTTGGTAGCCTGAAGGTTGATTTTGTACATGTGAAATGATCACATGTAGGTACATGCTGAGACTGACAGGATTTTGCATCTGAAGATACCATATTTTTATTTATGATTCAGTCAAAATAAATTAATCGATGATTGTTTTGAAAGCAAATTCCCGGGAGCAGTATATATCTACCATGGTACGTGCTGAAGAGATGAGAACATCTTACAATGCCAGAATGAGTTGTGTAAACACGGGTATTTATAAACTCAACAGCAGCAAATCTTAGAGAGGATGTTTTGTTGTTGTTGTTGTTGAGTGGTTTTTTTTCTTTTTTTCCTTGGCTGGGTCTCCTCTGATCCCAGTTGTTTCCCAAAGGAGGAGGGGGAGAAGACTAACGTTCATATTACACGTGTTCCATTACTGGTTTCCATTCCAAGCTACCCAAAGTCTTCTGTGCTGGAAATAATTAGACCCTGTGAACAGAGATGAAGCAAAAATCTATACGATGCTGGGTTGCCAGAACTGAAGACAAGGGTGCCTAATTAATGTTGCATATAGAACAGCTTTTGGATGAATGGGCTTTCCTTTCTCAGAAGCAGCTCAACAGTGGCTATGTCACAAATTTACTGTTAATTAAATAGTGTTCACTGTGTGCCTGTAAAAATGGCATGGAGAAAAAAACATTGGACAGCAGTAGCATTTTACAAGAGCTCTGCAATTAAGAGGAAAACCTGTGAAAAATAAACTTGCGGGCTTCACACTGACAGCAAGATACTTTCTTCCATATGAAATTCACTTTCAGGATTGTCTCAAAGCTCTTCAGGAACATCTAGTGACTGAAGAGGTCTGGACATTTCAGAAGTTGGACTTGAAGTGTGCTGGGAGGGTTAAGGACAGGAAAATGTTCCTGGGAGCTGTGGGGGGATGAATGACAGCACAGCTCGCATCCATCCATGGGCAGCTGCAGCCAAGGCAGTGGGTAAGGACTGCTCAGAAAGCGAGCTGGCATCTGCAGGAAGCCAGGAGTGGACTGAAGGCGATTTAAGTTAGACTGTGTATCACGTCTTGGGAACCGAAAAGGCAGGTATTTATGAGGAATGTAAGAGAGAACTGGTGGAAAGTCTTCGTAACAGGCATGCACTTGACTAATAGCAGAAATACCTGGAGGGAAAAAATGGAGGGTTTCCATAATAGATTTAAGAGAAAATGTTAGTTGTATCCATAATATTGCTTGTTTGTTTTCTCCAAGTAACACAGGGATAAAGTTGTTCCAAAAAGAGAAAAAATGAATCTTTTAACTGCCTTATAGCCAGGCCTGAACCACTGACTAAGCTTCCTGCAGCAGCACGTGCTGTCAGTGGTTTTGCAGTGGGCATCTTCCTCTCCCTCTCTAGCCTTCCTGAATGCATTTCTGTTTCTTTTTCCCTTGCTATTCTCTTGCTAAGTCCAGAGGGGTTTAGACCTTGTTGCTAGCCAGTAAAAGATACTCCTGTGCTGATCTCCCTTCATGGTGCATGCTGGTGGGAAAGGTCTGTTATAGAGGTTGTAGTGTGTGTGTAGATTTATCTTCATAGTTACTAGCCCACAACTCTTTCTGTGAAGCTGATATCCTTTTTAGCAGTCCCCTGAGTAACAGTGCTACAAGTCTATCCATGCTGCAGAAAACAGTAATGGGATCTTTGGTGTGTCAGGTCTCCCATAGCAGAGGGATTCTGGGACGGTTGTTCTCGTCCTGTAGTTTGCAGGCCACTGGCGTGCTTTCTTTCAGCCTTTAATTCTCCCCTTTAATCTCTATTCTCTCCTTGCTCTTCTAGATAGCTGTTGTGACCAATCTAAGTGATACGGTTGCTCTCTGTGCATCTCTGGAGAATTTAAATAGCATCATTCCCTCCTCTTTTCTCCCTATAAACGCAAAGGAAGTTGCTGCTCTTTAGGCTAAGATAGAAAACATTTTTTTTTCCTCTCTAACAAGAGATGAGTTAAAACCCTGGCTCCTTGGTCGACTGGATGAATTCAACTGACGAATGTGTAGGAATCTTCCTAGACTGTGCCTTAAGCAGCAAGAATAGAAGCGTTTTCTGATGAAAATGTAATTGACACAAATATGTTTTTAGCATGGGTTTGATAGAGGGAGTTCATTTTCCCAGTGTAGTAGAAGCTGTGGTTCTGGTTTAGTTTTCTGAAATAATTTGAGTACAGGAGAAAGAAGGCACACTGTTATAAAAGTACCTTTTTTAATAGTACCCAAGACCTCTTTTTTTCTTCCCATTTGGCTGCTTAGCATCGTCCCTCTGTATTCTCATTCTGTTTTAATAAACGTTTTTCTCTGCAAGCTGCTGGCTCTGATGCGCAACTGAAATAGGTGCATGCGCAGGCTGTGCATCCTCTCCCATTGCTGCATTTTGATTCTGAACTCCGGATTTAATCTATTTAAATAATCTACTCCTGGGACTTAAGTCAACTTCTAGATACTTTCTGATGTTCAGCAAATAGTAAAGCATTACAGTAATTTAAATCAAATAACCAAATCCATATGAAACACACTACTTATTATCTTTCCAACAGATATATTTTCTTCCCTAGATCCATTTTAAGCTGCGCTACAGTTGCCAAATCAAAAATAAACTTGAGTTTTCAGTATAGGAGTGTGATAAGTGTATGATTTCCATTACATCCAAGTGTGCTACATAATAAAAAAAACGAAAACATAGAACACATTTTGAGTATAGAGTTGAAATGGATTTTCTGACCTAATCCCAGTGAATAGGTGCTAAAGTGATGGCAAAGACTGTGGCTCTTGGACTGTAATTCTCGTTTGAGTTATTTCTCAGTTGTAGGAGACTTTAGACCTGTGGGTACAATGGGGAAAAAAAAAAAGGGGCAGAGAGTCCTTTTGTCCTTTTCCCTTTGGCCAGCAGCAGCAGGCTGGCAGGCCAATGCTTTTGAAGTTATTTTGGGTGTGGGAAAAGTGATTCATGTGCATATGGCTTGTTCATATGTTACCCTGTTGCCT
Organism: Buceros rhinoceros silvestris; assembly: GCF_000710305.1. NCBI lineage: Eukaryota > Metazoa > Chordata > Aves > Bucerotiformes > Bucerotidae > Buceros > Buceros rhinoceros. The sequence goes on from NW_010387803.1 coordinate 32,188, forward strand.
ATCTGTAAGAACATAGTCTAATCAAGTATCTAAAACCATATTTAAGTGTTTTAATCAACTGGAACTTCGGAAGAGTGTGAAAACAATTCTGGTTTCACAGAACAACAGTTTTGTTGTAGTAGCAGCAGAGACTCATCTCCACAGCATCTGTTTTAAATTCTTATGAGCACAGAAGGCAGCACTGCTCGTTCGGTCCCTCCAGAATCACAGTCCTCAGTAGCTGTTGCCCTAAGTTAAATGAATCTCACTGCTGTGTATTTCCCATAAAGCAGAATGGATACCAAATATAATCCACCTTTCTTTTCTGTTGTAGCTTGTCTTTATATCCCCCAAAAGACACTGTAGTCACTGGCAGCAATATCCACCTCTGGAAGATGTGGGCTTTACCTGATGGGAACATCATAATGACAGGTGAAGGTCACACTGATTGGCTTTCAGGCTGCTGCTTCCATCCAAGGTTAGTGCAAACAGTCCCCTGAACTAGCACTAATCCCTTCTGGGGAGTACTTGTTTGCTCTTTCTTTGTTCACTGGCCTGCTTTGATGACTTTCTATTCTCAGTGTAACCCTGCACTCTCTGCTGAATTTCCAAACATGTAGATAAATGTTCCTCTGGCTTTCAGTGTGTTGACTTAAGATTGATTGCTTTTAGTATTTTGTACATCTTAAACTTTGTCCATGTGCCGGTGCACGTAACAAGGAGTAATAAGCTTTTTAGGTCTCGCTATATTCATTTTCTCTGTGTTCGTGCACTATAACAAACATGGTTCCATAATTAATAATACGGAAAGTTTGATTTCTTGTATTAGGCATTATTTGTCATATGAATAAGAGTATTCGAGAATGCCTAGAGAATATGAGCTTTCCTTTCTCTATAAAGAGGTTTGAACCTAAATTAATAAAGGAAAGTGAACATTGAAAATAAGGAATAAATACTTAGGTTACAAGGGTCATGGAAGCAGGCCAAACATGAAGTAGATTTCTTGGTCAAAAATAGAACGCCATTTTACTCTTAAAAAAATCCGTTTGTTAAGACTGAGCCTCTGTAAGTTAAAATGATTTTGCAACAGATTTGTGAGGCTGTACTTGTAATAGAGTTCTTTATTGTTAATATAATAATGGTCTGCCAGGCTACTCACCTGAGGTTCACTTACAAAAAGTGTATTATTAAACCTCTAACCTTGTATTTTCACTGTATTTATTTATGAAGCAGTATTAGCTTTTTCCTTCATGAGAAGGAATAGGATCCCACTTAATTTTGTGGTTCCTCCTGATTTCTGATATGGTAATGAGTTAGCAAATGCACACACAATCGGCTAAACACAAGAAAATCCCCTCCTGCTATTCAAAACCTTGAGAACATAGAGTCATGCTTTCTGGGATGAATTAAACATGCACTTACTCTTTTCTTCCATCTTTTTCTCTTATGAAACATATGCTTTTTCATAAGATGCCTGCGATTTCACAGTGTTCTCTTTTTCATGTGTATATCTAAAAGAAGAGAATAACATTTGACTTAATTACATATCATACAGGAGGAGAGAAATGGAGAGCTCAGATTCTCATTGTAAGACAGTAGGAAAATTTTTCTGCTCCTGAATGACGGGTTGCACAGAATTCATGAGCGTGCTGGACATCCTGAGCCTAACTTGCAGATAAACAGAACGCTGCCTTACCTCTTACCTGCTATGAATATAAAACTCATCGCAGGGAAAGAAAGAGAAATACAATTAGAAGACCATGTTATCATTTATAAAGCTGCTGGGCATGCTAATCAGATTTCGATAATGCATTGTTACCATGACACCCACTGACTCAGAGACTCAAAACTGTTTTCTCATTAGTCTTTGACCAGAATACAGTCCTTTCAATAGGCTTTCCTATTTCTCATTCAATTATTGAAATTAAAATGAGTTGAGGTACATCATCATTCTCTTGCAGTATAAATAGACT
>NW_010387803.1:34210-43424 GCF_000710305.1 Buceros rhinoceros silvestris
CCTGCTGAATGCTCTGGAGTGATTCAAAAGCAGTGCTGTTAAAATATTGACTTCTGTTACTGGATAAAATATATATAATATGAGAGAATACATTTAATCATACTTTTTTCTTTTTTTTTTTTATTTTAAGTGGGGGACTTACATATATCAGGAGTTCCATCAGTTAAAATAATCAAGTAAAAACGAAAAGTTCTCATAGAATTTTTCTGGAACCAGATATAAATAGCTTCTACTTTTGTTCAAGTTTTAAAGATTTAAAATTATGTTCACCCGAAAGTTGGAAGAAACATATTTTTGTGGCACTGGGCTATTAAATTGTGATCCGGAAATCTGGGTAGAACTCCCGCACTTCACTTCTGCCTTTTTGTCCTCTGTTGGATCATTTCTCCTCTCTGTTTCTCCTGCTCCATCTGTAAAATCAGTTTTAGAACAAACTCCACCTGTGGTCTGAGAAATATCCTGTGTGTGGCCACAGATGCGTGTGCATGCGCAGTCAGTCACACACACAAGTCCGCTTTCAGATCATCTTTGGACAGCGTCAGCGTAACCCACATGCCGACATTGAGCGTACTAATGATTAGAGGAGAAGCAAATCTAGAGCTGTGATGTGAACTTACCTGGTGCTTCTGCACATACAAATTGCTTAAAATCCCAGAAATCCCTTCTCACATGTTCACAGTGTACCGTTACTTTGAACAAGGGTCTTTCTCGTGCTTGTCTTTGTGCCACCACTGTGTAAACAGGGGTAAAGATGCAAGTCTCATTGGTAGCTGTGAAGATCTGTGACCTTCAGGCTAAAGGTGCAGTTGGGTTTATACATTCTCAGCTTCTCCAGGAGCAGTGAGAGAGAGGGGGTTGGTAGCAGGAACTTACCTGTATACAGTATAAGGGTAAAGGTGTGTTTTAGGCTCTGGACCTTGTCCGCTGATTAATGCCTAGTACTGATGAAGTTTGTCATTTGAATCTTTCCCAGTACCGATGTACAACAATATCCTTACGTATCACGATTCCCTCAAGTCTTACGGGGAAAAGGCCAGTGAGTTTCTGAAGAATTCTTGCGTGGAGTAGTCTCGTTTTCCTCGTCACTGACAATGTGCTTCATTCCACAATTATTTTTCTTAAAAACATGTCTCCTTCACATCTGAGCAAAGTAGAGCGAGGTGAGAGTGCGTGGTTTGGTGAAGCTGTGGAGTCTGGTGCTGTATCTTTTTTTTTTTTACGTTGCACCCAGTGCTCTGTACAAAGAGTCTTAGTCCTCCATGTGTTCTCCCCGCATGGCAGTGGCTCCCAGGACAATAAATGAAGAGTAGAATAGCTCTGTGCATGTGAGGAGAACAGAACATCTCTGTTGTGATGTTCTCTGCAGATCTGAGAGTAGAATTTTGCCTTAAGCTTTTTAAATAAAAGTAAAACTTCAAACAAGTTCTGTCACCTACTGAGTACAGCAGCTGGAGGGAGGAGAGAGAACAGTGCTTCCTTTTTGAAGCTTGGGTGACAACTGGTCAAACTTCAAAAGCAAACGGCGCTTTTACTCTGGTCTAGATGAATAATGCTTTGCAGGTGAGTTAGCTGTTGCAAGTTCCTGTCGCTGTTTAAAAATTTAGGAATATTTTCCAATTTATCTTTTATATGTCTGAAGGAGTGAGGGAGTCAGAGTGAATCCTGCCACAGTCATCCACACAGGCTTCCTGTTAACCTGGATAGCTTGAGAAGAGCTGTAGTGTACCTGTGGTTATCAGGTGGCCTGAATGTTGGGAGTAGCAGACAAAAATCTGCATCTTCTGCTAGTTTCCAGATTAAACTCAGGATGTCATTACTGCACCTTTAAGAACTTTTATTCTAATTACACTAAGAAATTTCATGGCATGTACTAGATTTGTTTATCTTTATTACTAACCTTCCTTGAGTGGCTAAAGAATCAAGCTTTGCAGGATAGTAGAGGTGTTTGGTAATGTTCGAGAAAAATCTCAGTGAGCAGTAAAATACTGTATTCTTGCTCTATGCATTATATCAGCACACATGCAATGTCCTTAATATATTCATAAATATTAATCAAGTCAACTCTTCTAAAATGCTTGTAGCCCTTTTCATGAAAACATTGTTTGAGTCTGTGGAATCCAATGAATTTCTGAATTGAAAAGAAGTACAAACTGTAGGTTCTTAAAGCTATTTAAAACTTGTGCTGAAAATTGTCAAATTGTCAACTCCTTTGTATCATCTTGTTCATCTGAGACAGAAGCAGAGTTGCTTGTCTTCTTTCTGTTGCTATTTCAGCTCTCATAGTTACTGAGGAAAAAAATCAAAACTGCTATCAATTTGTTTATTATACCAAAAAATACAATAGCAGTTATCTTGAACTGTGTGGATTTTCTTGAAGTTCTGCTGATATTGGAAAACTGGATTTGGTTATTACCTCCTCGGTAATTAGGGAAAAAGAGAAGATAGGATAGGTACATTCACGTGTCAAGCTTCTTGAAAACAAAGGTAGTTAATGTTTGATATCCTGGAAGAAGGATTTCTTCCCCCCATTGAGGGGTTGCAAGAGAAAGATGAGGTCTTGGGCTAAAAGAACAATCTGTCTTCTGAACGAACAGAAGCTGAAAGGAGGTGATGTTACCCTGATGGAAATTTATGCGTGGATAGATGAGAAAGAACCTTGTAGAGAGAGGATGCGGAAGGTGTTAGCAAAATATATTGAGGGTGGATGTGGGGGCTCAGAGTTGAATGGGTTGAGAAGGGAATAGCAACTCCCAGTGGGCTTGAGTTCGCACGAGAAGCTTTTAGGGGAATTCTCTGCACATCAGAGCAAGCCATATAGGGGCTGTGATTTTGATGCTCCCCAGGTGACTGGAGCGTTATAGGTAGTCAGCAATTTATGGTAGTCAGTTCATTTATGAGCACGCTTGATCTGCAGAAAGCTCTGCAGCTGTCTCTGAAACCAAAGTCTCTTCCAGCTGTGTAAAGCTTATGAGCACAATATCACTGCGGAACTCACGTTGGCCAGCACATAAGCAGCCAAAAGCTGTCTTCAGCTATGCCTGGTCTCTGGTGGAAACCTACGGCTTTAGATGGGGAACACAGGAGAATCCAGCTGGATGCTTAGAACCTCTTTCAGGCTTAAAATCTGCCATGCTCCAGGTGACTGAGCTCTGTGCTGGCCTCTCAAGTCCAAAATGTTGCTGACAATCCTGAGTGAGAGAAAGGGGCCAGGATTGTAATATTTTTTCAAAGTTTGAAAACTTTGAAAAAAAAAAGTGACTGAATAATACGTAATTGTGGAAGTAAGGCTGACAGAGTAGAAGTGATTTCCTCGTTGTAGAAAAACTTGTAAGGTTTAAAAAAGTAAATTCCCAAACAGAATTAAGTCAGAATAAACTCAGAAACTGAAATAAATTCTTGCTTAGGTAAGGCCTTAATTTTATTTTTTATACGATTTTAGTTTCTTTGTCATGTTATCATTTGACCTTATCAAAAAGCTATCCAGAGATGAATTTCAATGTGAAAAAAGGGTAGACTGCAAAGCCCCACAGAACAGTAATGGAGGAATAGAGGGAGGGTGTGGAGAAGCCTCTGAGGAGTGATCAGAAAGAGGAACAAAATTCAGGAGGGAGGGAGTTGACAGAAAGGAGAGGCAGGCTGGACGTCAAGCCAGCCACGAGCAGTTGTTCAGAGGAAACAGGCAGAATCTGACACTTCTTGCTGTTCACTGCGTCTCAGAGGACTTTGTGCTGGGAGAAGGAGGGAGATGTTGAGGAGCAAAAATCAGACTTGACAGCTTGTCAGGTACATGTACGACTTCATGCTTTCACAGTGGACACTGTGGTGTAGTTTGAGAGCCCATAGTACTCTGATTATCACAGCGAGTTACAAGCAGGGAGCAAGCTTCTTTTTTTATCCCCCGCCTCTATGGTTCTTGGCCCCCTACAGCCTCAACTGGTGAGCAGGGTCCCATTACTGGTAGCTGCCAATGTGTCAATCCACACCAATCTTCTTGCTAATCACAATGCTCTCATTTATCAGTGTGTGGTGAGAAACATCTACCGGGTATCTACAATCTGGCACTAAAAATAAGTAGCTGTTTTCTTTTTGCTTATGTGCTGCAAATGATATTTTTTAAGTAAATGAAAGTGTACATAGCCCATGAAGCCTCAGCAAATGCAAAGTATTTGATGACGTTTTGAATGACTAGATTCTTTAGTCACAACAGGATAATTTAAAAAAATTCTACTGATATCAAATATGTTCCTCCTCATACTTCAATAATTCCTAATGCCAGTCTTAGGTTTACTTCTGTTAAAAGAAACTGGAATTTTCTGTTATGCCATAGTCTTTAATGTACTGACTTTCAGGTATTGATGCTACAGGTACTTGGTGAAACTAGGGAGACTTCCAGATCAAACAGGTTCTACAAAATGTTGCTACAAGCTGATGTTTGTTAGTTTTAGTTAAATACAGTATTATTTAATTAAATACAGCAGTATTTGTCTGTATGTAAACTGCAATTTAAGTTGCATGATTTAACTATACTACTGGATGCTCTTTCTAGAGGCCTTCACATACACTTCTCAGGTTCGTCCAAAAATTTGCCAACAGGAAGAAAGGTTTAGAGTCAATTATTTTAAAGTGTATTTTTTGTTAGCACTGTCCTGTAGAGCCACTGCCCAGGTGGGGTCAGCAGTCACACTAGGGTAACACCATACACATTAACCCGTTCAGGACCAAAGGATGAGATGTCAAGGAAGGAATAGGCTGAGAATTGGTCCTCATCAGGGACCTTTTCAAATTCCATTCTGGAAACGTTTCAGTTGTGATGTGCTCTGGTACCCTTCTGTTTGTCATGCTCCAGATTGTTTTTCTGGTGGTATTAAGAGTTGTGTGTGTTCTCTTGGGATGACTGCCCAATCCCAAACCTGCGATCCCAGGTAATTGTATGCACTGCATTGCTCTGCAGTTTGCTTCCAGTTTGTCACCTACTTCAGACAAGTCAGGAGTACTGAGCACGTGCTGCCCAGGTGATCTGTGCAGCAAGTGCAGCACATCCCAGAGGTGCATTCTGCCCATTCAGGGAATGGCTGATTTCATCATGGACAAGCCAGGATTCTGTAAACAGAATCTTGGGAAAAAGCTGTGATGGTTCCATCACGGTGCCGTTAATTTTATCTTTCAGCCTGAGAGTAAGGAGCTAAAACAAGGCCAAACTAGCCTTTGCAGGTAACAGTGAGCCTGTGGCCTATAGATACACGTGGGGGAGGAAGGGCCCTCACTGTCCCTGGAGGTTTCACAGGGGTCATTGTTAAGAGAACTTCTGTGTTCAGATGAAGAGTAAAACTGCTCAGGCAAGCTGCGGGGCACATCTGGGAGTCAGGGAGGGGGAGAAAGAAAACTGTCAGCGTTCACCCTTTCTGCCTGGCCACTGAACCACCCAGATGTATGGTGCTGTCAGTGAATGGGACTTGGACATTACTGTAAATACGTGGTCCATAAACAGTGAGCTTCAGAAGACTGTTTCTGGTAGTTTCTGAGTCATAAATGCTGAGTTCCACATTTACATTAAACAAGCATGAGACTTAAAAGCCACTCACTCCACTTTAACCGTTAACATAAGAAAGAGTTGTAAGACTCTTAATTGCAACAGTCTCTGTTGGCTATCAGTGGAATAGAATTATTCTCATTTGTGCCTTGAAATAGAGACTTTAAAACCTCAGTCACAGGTCAGTGCAGAGACAGATGAGTTTTATTTATCCTTTTATTACTACTGATAACTGTTAAAGAAATGCAGGATAATCTGGGACATTTTATTTAGGACTGTTGAACAGTATTTGTATTGAAAAGGCATAATGATTTAATTTCTTAGAGAGTCTTGTATTCTCTTAGAGTTCAACAAAGCCTTTAGTTAACAGAGTACAAATTAAATTTGACAACGGTTAGAAACTTCTTTTGAGTGGCATGATTAATTTTCAGTCATCTAACGTAACACACCGTGTTTAGCAGAACAGACATATGTTAAGACATTTTAACAAACTGAGCTAATACAGGAAGTTGAAGGAAAAAAGAAAAAAACTTCCATTCATTTATTCTTGCAAAGAATAAATGCTGCTCAGGCAGCCCCCCTGTGTGCAGTATTAACTGCGTTCTTGGTGTTTTCAAGTACAGCAAAATTTTAATTTCAAAAGTAGCTTTGTTTATTTCAAAATCTTGGCAAGCTTCATAGTTTTTATACAATAAAATAGTCTTCACATAACATCATTCTCGCTCAGGCCTACTGAGCCTACTGTTTTTACTTCACAAACATGTTTGAGTGGGTGGGCATTAGATTTCCTTTGGGATTCTCAATCTCATTATTTTTATCAATAAAAAAGCCTCTGCTGGACAAAGGAATAAATCACGTATAAATGAAATATGAGAGATTACATGAGAAGCTCAGCTTTTGCTTAGTCTAATCCAATATCTCTGGCCAAACGTCTCAATGTCAAAGGCTTTATAAGTATTCTACAGGATCAGTCTGGCAAAGAGAAATCAATAACTAGGTAATGGATTTCATTACAATTTTTCCCCTTCCACCCACTCCCACAAGCCAAGTGTTTCTACCCAGACTAATCTCTTCTGGCACCTGTATCTGTTGGTTATTCTCTGTGGGGTTTTGGTATATATATAGATAAAAAAATGTTTTGTATAATTTCAGAAGACTGTTAACTACTGGTGAATATCTATTTTAAGAAAAGGCAATGTTTGTATCTCATCTTGTTTTTCTTTAGAGAGATCACTTTGGCAGTGTGCTTTTGGAAAATGCAGGATGATAATAACTTTAACTTTTTACACGTTTAGATCCTGTTTTGTTGTGCAGAAGTTGCCTTTTTTCTGCTACATTTGCCATGCTGAGGACCATTTTCTTACACAGACCAGGGCACCCAGCAGATGTCCTATCCTCTGGAGATTTTCTTTGTTGCCAAATCATCAGGTATCTCCTTCATCCCAGTCCTTCTGATCTTCTGTCTTTGAGATGGTTGCATCAGCAGACCACAGGCCATCTGGACCATTGGACTTTAGAAACATTAATAATGAGTCCAGTAGCATTCTGCAGGGGTGTTACCTCTGCTTTAAAAAAGTATTTTTCCACATCACTGGGAAGACACAAAAAAAGTTACTATTGCATGCATTTTGAAGTTGTCACAGCTGTTTTAACTGTAGAAATTTGTTTGGGCTCTGCATCACTTTTTCGGTTTTCAAATATATCCTTCAGTTACCAGAACTGCCCTTGAAAACTATTCTGAACTAGAAGTACTTTGCAGGACAAAATGCAACTTCTTTCTTTTGTATCGGGAACCTTAAGAGTCTATCATTATATTGATTTGTAAAAGCAAACAGTCTGCAGTTCCATAGTGTAGTTACTGAATAGGCTTCACTTTTCACCCAGAATGACCACGCTTTAATGAAAAACTACCTTTGGCTCGTATTTCTTGGCTGGTGGAAATACTGGCCACTCACAATTACAGTGATTCACTAGTAATATCTCTGTTAGAATATTCAGCAAACAGCAGGAGAGAGATATGCTGATGGCAGTTGAAGGAGGAAAAGCTGACAGAAGAAGCAATCCTCCTGTTGAACAATTCAAATGTATATTTGAAGTAATTACAGGAAGAAAATACATTGTAATAAAACACTGCCCTTTGATTAAAGCGCTCTGTAGTTAGTTTCACAGGTGGCTTTATACGCTTAGGAATTTCAAAACCAGTGGTTGAAAACCTACTGAAGATTTGTGTAAAACTAATAAATAGTATGAAACCTTTCCAATATTTAAGATAAACCATGACCTGTTATTTTGCAGACCACAGATTTTATATCGCATCCATTCCGTTGATTGCCTTGTTAGGTATTTTGTACTGGTTAGCACGCATGGCTCAGATTTTCAAAAAGCTCTTGTGCAGTGGGAGCTGGTTAAGAGGTGTCTGGAGTCTGGTTGTGGTGGTTTAAGTGCTTTGCTCTAGCCTTTAGGGCATTATTGTAATTGAAACGAAGCAATGTCTCTCGCATTTTAGAAATCTGATAGGATGCTTACAACAATTATTTTTCTCTTTTTTCTTTTCTTGCGTATTGCTAAGGTGTCACAGTTACGAACATTGTGACAAGTGTAGCTGTTTCCTCCATCTGTTTGAAAAGAGGTGGAGTCACTCTGCTTCAAACGGGCATTATTGAGACTTAGGAAACACGTACAGAAATACCCAGAGAAACGTCAGCGACATCAACCCCTGACGAGCTCTCTGCACTTGCCGGAGGACACTTAGTCCCCAACACCCCTTTAGCCAGTTGTAGCACCAGCAGCAGCACGTGCCTCCAGCTTACTCCACTCAGAGCAGTGGATGGTGCTGAGTGAAGCCCTGTAGCTGGTTTACTCCTAAGGAGAAGAGAAGGGGCTAGAGGGAAGGACTCAGCTGGTGGGTCACTGGCCAGAAATGTCATCAGCTGAAAAAACAGAGATGGTGATAAGATGAAACCCTCATTTCTGGTACTTTCTGCTGAAACAATTTGTTAATTTGCAACCGCTATAGGTTAGAGGAAGGATTGCATTTCCCTCACAAAGGGGAATGACAGAATCATTTTGGTTGGAAGAAACCTTCAAGATCATCAAGTCCAACCGTTCACCCTGCACTGCCAGGGTCCCTAAACCATGTCCCTCAGCACCACATCCACACGTCTTTTAAATACCTCCAGGGATGGGGACTCCACCACCTTTCTGGGCAGCCTGTTCCAATGTTTCTCAACCCTCTCTGTAAATAAATTTTTCCTAATATCCAGTCTAAATCTCCCCTAGGACCACTTAATGCCATTTCCTCTTGTCCTGTCACTTGTTACCTGGGAGAACAGACTGACCCTCCTTCACTACAGTTTCCTTTCAGGGAGTTGTAGAGTGTGATTAGGTCTCCCCTGAGTCTCCTTTTCTCCAGGCTAAACAACCCTCATTCCCTCAGCTGCTCCTCATAGGATTTGTTCTCCAGACCTTTCATCAGCTTCATTGACCATCTCTGGACACGCTCCAGCACCTCAATGTCCTTCTTGTAGTGAGGGGCTGAAAACTGGACACAGTACTCAAGGTGTGGCCTCACCAGTGCCGAGTTCAGGGGGACAATCACTTCCCTGCTCCTGCTGGCCATACTATGGCTGATACAAGCCAGGATGCTGTTGGCCACCTGGGCACACTGCTGGCTCATATTCAGCC
>NW_010387803.1:43454-53788 GCF_000710305.1 Buceros rhinoceros silvestris
CTCTTCCCCAAGCCTGTAACATTGCAGGGGGTTGTTGTGGCCCAAGTGCAGGACCCAGCACTTGGTCGTGTTGAACCTCATACCACTGGCCTTGGCCCATCGATCCAGCCTGTCCAGGTCCCTCTGTAGAGCCTCCCGACCTTCAAGCAGATCAACACATCTCCTGCCTTGTGTCATCTGCGAACTTATTGAGGGTGCACTTGATCTCCTCATCCAGATCATTGATAAAGATGTTGAAGAGAATGGGCCCCAACACTGAGCCCTGGGGAATATACCCCTTGATTTTACTCAGTATTTTTAACTATGTGATACCTTGTTGGATGATATTTCTCTACTTTTTAATGTAGCAAATATATAATTACCAACTGGTTTTTTTAAATTTCACATGTTAAAGAGTCTGGCCAGTCTTACACACACAAGCAGACACACATTCTCTCAAATAAACTTGAATCCGTGGTGACAATTTTTCAAAGAACTTTCTATGAGAAGGTGAGAGGGGTTGCCAAAGGATTGTATGTCAACCAGTTTTGGTTGTGAAACAGTTTTAATATGGTAATAGCGGATTCCATTTTGCTCAAATCGAACAATTTGATTCAAATGCAGAATTTCTTACGTGGCTTCTGTGGTGTCTTTTGTTTAATGTTTACTGCGTTCATTTGCCATTTTTTTTTTTCAGATGAACTAACACCAGTTTTACTGATTAGTTTGTTGTCCCTCCGTCACAAATATGAAACATTTCTTTAAAACCTCTTTCAGAAATACCTCAGTCTTCATGCCCACGGTATGAAGTATGTGACTTTGGATACGTACAAATCCCTAACAGGAATACAAAGATAGCTAGATAGTAGTATTTAAGTTACCATTTAATTATCTTATCTTTATAATATCTGACTTAAATTTTATGCTTGTCTATAAAGTAGATAGTTTTCAAATGTACTGAATGGTTGGCTTATATAGAAATAATCTCATGATTCTTAAATGATTGTCTTGTGTTCTACATTCATTAATTGGAATTAATGAATTTTAGAGCTGAGAACAGCCATATTTAATACTGGGAGCATTAAACCAATGTACTCATGTTGGTTGAAAAGCCATTCTGATTATCGATTTCATAAAACAGGTGACAAGTTTCATCTTTCTCCTTACAGCAAATGTATATTCAGTTATTCAAATTCAATAATATTTTGATGTGATTGCTTTGACTCTTAGAAATTAAGAGGAAACTTTCTGATCAGCTGTGTGGGTAATTAGATCTGGTGTTTACTTGAAAGAAAGAAAGTAATTTCTACATGATAAGCACTTTGATAGAGAAGGGGAGGAGGAATATGCAGTTGAAATCTCTTTATAGAGCACCAATAAAATGGTATATTTCTAAACCTATTAGTTCAGCTTCAGTGAAGCCATGAATGTGTTCTGTGAAAGTTTTGCAGAAATTTGCCTGCTTTTCAAGGAGTTCCTGGGTTGCTTTTCAAGAACATTCAAGGTCAGGTTGGATGGGGCTCTGAGCAACCTTTTCTTGTTTAAGATATCCCTGCTTGCTGCACGGGGGTTGGACTAGGTGACCTTTGAAAGTCCCTTGCAATCCAAAGCATTATATCAGTCTATGATTCTTCTCCTACACATCATCCTGATCTTCAGTTACTGGTGGTCCTGGTACAGCAGCTGCCTGGAAGTCTCCAGAAACAATTCAGTTATTGAGATCTTCAATTCATTTATTTAGATTGTGAGAAAAAGGTGTTGTTCACTGTGGTGGATTCAGATTTGGAGTAGTTTAGGTTTTCTTCTACCTTCATCAGCATCCCTGTTTGAAGATGGGGATTTGGAATTACAGACAGCTAGCTGCCTCCTTGGTCTCAGTTTCGCTGGTCTGATCCCGTGTTTCTGCTGAATGTGTCGCTCTCATTCTATTCAGAGTTGTTATACATGTCAAAACGTCTCTCTTAATGGAATCTCCTGTGTTATACTTCTTTGTGTGCAATTATAGTCTTGATGCCTTTAACATTCTAGGTTCATTATTGTTTTCTTCTGTGCAATAAAGGCAATTGTTTTTCCCTGAAGTCTGCTGCAAGGGTTCTCGTAGAGTAGCTAAGGAGATATCTGTGTTTGTTATATTGCTAAAATGTGCATTTTCTAAAGTGTAGCTGTTAAAATAGCAAACATTAGTGTTAAAGTTGACTAGAGAATGGCAATTCAATTGAGGCAATGTCTAAGATATTTGAATTGGAAATAAACCCCGAATATTTAGAATGTTTACAAAAATTGAATTGCACTGAAATGTCTCTTTTTCAAGGTAAGAGGCTTAGGGTTTATATAAATATTGCTTTGATATTTTAAAAATATTTTAGAAGGTGAGGAGGTGTTTTACTGACTTATTTGGTTACATTTCTGGCTTGGAAGTATTTAGGCAGAGGTTCAAATGCCTTCAGGATTTTGCTGTGCTGGTGCCAGTGCTATGTCTAGCTGCTGTGGAAAGGGAGGATTCAGAGCTTTTCCTCCTCAGCCTCTATCCAGCCACTTGTGTCCAGCTCTGGTGCACAGAGGGGAACTGGACTGCCGGGAAACTTTATTTCCATTTTTAATGCAGGATTCATTTTCTGCTGATAAAATGCCAGTGAGAGGAACATGTGGCTGAGGGAGGAGGCAGCGTGAAACCTCATCCTAGTCACAGTGATCTACCTGGGGTGTAAATAGTGTTCTGGATTAGATGGAAGAAAAACGTGATTACTGGTTTGTCACATTTGAAGTTGGGACCTTCTCTTTTATAGGGTAGTATTAGTGTCCTTCATTTATTTTAGCTTGCCAAAAATAATCTAACCAATACAGTCCAGTAGGCATTGGGATGATGAGTACTTACTGGTTAGTGATGCATTATCTTTAGTTAGATATTTTGGCTCAAATATACAAGATTCATCCTTGCAAGGATTTAAATAAGGTTGGTTTAGTCCTGGATACTCTTTAATTTCATTGTGTATCTGTAGCATTTCTTAATCTGTTTCTTTTGTCTTTAATATGGGTGGTTTTTTTTTTTTTTTTTAGTAAGCTATGTAGAATTTGTGCCTTAACCCTTGAGCGTATGTTTTGGGATTGATCCATAGAGATTTTGGATTTCCTGGCATGAATCTTGTTTCAAGGACTAGACCTCACATTTCTGCTTTCAGATGTGAATTACTTGAAAAATCATCGTTAACATGCAATAAGGCTTAATGTTTGAAGTCTGGAAAATTTGTCTTGGGTGCAAACTCCACATCGGGATTGTTCTGCCATTTATTTGTTGTATCTGTGTGGTTTCCCTCAAGCTGTACTGTTGCAGTAAGTTGGATAACTTTGGGTACAAAACAGTAGCAGTAGTACAGGTAGCAGGAGAAGCTGACTAACTGCGAACGAGCATCGGGTCTTGTTTGACTGTGGATGTGGATGTTCTTAGCTGCTTGTAAGTGTGCTCTTTGCATTTGAGTAGTGTATATATAAAATGGATGGGGAACAGAAGGAAAGAAGGCCACAGTATATATGCCCATACTTTAGATCAACTTTGAGAGTTGTCAGGATTGAGGCTTTCAGGTTTTTTGCTTTTCCCCCTTTCTTGAGCAATCAGATCTTAGACTGCACGGCCTCATGAATGACAGATCAGTTTTCACACAAAGCCTTTCTGTGAAAGGGTGGAAGGTTATATTAATTTTGCAATGCCGCTTTCTCTTGTAACAACCCAGGATTGTGTTCATGTTCAGCATTTCCATTCCTCCTCTACTCTCATTTCCATTCCTCCTACACTCTCAGACTTCAAATTGATATTGATCCCTGTCTCCATTATGTTCGTATCCCCAGGATATGGCTCAGAAAGATCATCAGTTGCCCAAAATACAAACACTTGGCTAGTGCACTGTCCTGTGTATTTTCTTGGGCTTCAGTGTCGAGATCGTTACACAGTGCAAGTTAAATATTCTTCCAGGTGCCTGGGAAATGCCCAAATCCCAGGGTAGAACTTTCCACAGACTGTGAAATCTCTGTGCACTCATGAACTCTCGGTGCATGTGAATGCACAGCTCAAAAATGATGCTTTGTACAAACATGCAAATGAGATTAATGGCTGTGGTTCATTACTGGCTATTGATTGAGATTAGATATCACTGGACAACCATTTGGACATGATAATGGATTTGAAATGACTGATCCACAACTTTGCGTTTCAGAGGAACTGTGACACAGGATTATCGTTTATAATATAGATCGTAAATCTGTTCTGTATGTGGAATTCATGTATTTGAACTCCTTCCAAACTACATTTTTCCCTACTTCAACAGCCCTTCATTAAAATGGGAGGGTTTGGAGTCATTCCAATGGAGGAAAAATGACCCGTGCTGAATGGGATGGGTGTTGAGATCAAGTATCACACAGTAATAGCACGCTGGTTAATGTATGTTATGGATATTGATTGCTACAAAGCATGATTTTATGTGGGCTCAGTGCAGTGATTTATTTTTAAAATCTGTATAGGAAGACTTTACCTTGCACTGGCATTGTTTGAGGGAAACTATTGGAATGGTGCAGTGCAGACACCACCATTTCTGGAAAACATGGTGTTTTGCAATGTTTGCACATGATATTTAGTTTGAAGTTAAATAATTATTTCTCACTGAGTTAATGGTGGAAAATTCACTTGGCAATATCCTAAAGCAAGATGGTGCAACTGGACCCAGAAGCACTGTTTGCTTTCAGCATAAGCAGCCTTCATAACTGTTGGTGATATCGCTTGCTAGGCTCCTGTGAGCTCCCTGCTTCCAACTGGATGCCCAGATGCCCTTAAAATAAATAAGGTAAATACGTGCAGAATTTTGGTGTAGGATGCTAGGCATGCACTGGCAGAAAGCTTTCAGAAGGGACATAATTGTTTTTTAATTAAAAAAAAAGTAATTTTCAGTAAAAAAGGTAATTATTCATGGGTCCTTAAATCTTTTATAGAGCCCTGTATTGTCTAGCACACACTGTCTTGCTAGCATGAATTTTGCTACATCTCCAAGCATTGTAATGAGTTTATATTTTGTCTTTTCATTTTTATTCCATACCTGGTGTGCTTCCAAAGCCTCCTAAAAGGCAATTTTACATGTACTAAAACCTGCCTTCTACCAGGTGCCTGAATTATTTTAAAATCTCATTTAACCACTTTTAATTACATGAGGTTGAAAGACAGCTAATTTTTAATATGGCACAAAGGCTAGCCTGCTGTGAGTGGTAACACACTCGCTAGTGCTGTGGGGGTACCCGGCTGATGGATTGGAATGCGGCAGGCCTGAGTGTGGTCTGCAAACCTCGTAACCTGGAGCCATCTGCTACCTTGTGGACATAACAAAAAAATCATCCTAACCATCCTGAATGCAGAACCGTAGGCTGTGTTTAGAGCAGGACAAAACCTTGAGATGAAGGAGTCGTTGTACATTGGTAAGAGCAGGGGGAAAGGCACCAGGCGAAGCAGGGTTTCTCTCTGTGTGCGTATGGTTAGAAATGTTGGCTTCTGTCATCAGCACCCAGTTCAGAGAGGGACAGTGCTTTAAAATGTGGAGGACTTGTTAGGCTAAAACTTGTGTGTGAATTACCTGAATTCATTGTCTGAAATTCAAATATATACCATACTGGGACTCTCTGTGGTAGTAGGAGCATGTCATATTTAAATTATTGCAGATGTGAAATCGTCACCTTAGAAGTGTAATGTAGCCTGAAGGAAATTTTAATAAAGAAGGTGAACTTCATTAAAACAAAACATTACTAGTTTTATGATGCCTAGTCCCAGCGTCTGTCCTATCTAGAAGCTGTGACAAGTGGTGCTATGCCAAAAGACTGCTTGATTTTTTTTCTTCTTGATGTCACACCCAGCTGTCAGCCAGGTAGAATGGCAGGGGGAAACAGTTCTCCTGTCGCGGGTCAATACATGAGCATGAAATACGACAAAAAGATCTCACAATTAGGTAATGTAGAATGAAAAATTACCCTGAGTTTTGCACTTGGCATGCACTTTGCGTTGACAGCTTTCCGAGGAGCTCCAGCCAATAGCCCTGCATCACAGGTTTTCACAGGTTGGTTGCAGTTTTCTTCTCAGACAAAAAGCCACGTACCCATGTACCATCTGCTGGTTACTGTCGTGCTTCCTGGCTTCAAAACCTCTTCACTGGTTTATAGAATGTCAGTTTATGATTGATTTTGCTTTTTTGAAATTTCATTATCTTTTTCTTCATCTTCGATGATAAATGAGGAAAAGAAAAGGTGTTTTTGTATTTCTGCTACTGAATATTCTGGCATTCACCTGTATAAATGACATTTTATGCCTGTTACTAAAACAGGAGAAAAGTTTGGCTTAAAATTATTCTGAAGAATGAAACATATAACAATTACTACATAAGATATGTCTTAGAAACAGAGGCCATGAAGATAATGAAAGCAACACCAAAGCCTAGCCAAAGATATCAAAAAATCCCAGGGGTTTTAATATGAAATGTCACTGTAAATAATTAATGTTGCTCAGTTGCAGTAACAAAAGTGAACTATATCTCAACTCTCTTTGAAAGTTACAAAGTCTATTAGAAAAAAATCTTGGCTATTGAGTCTTTTGTTCAAATACAGACCAAGAACACAAGGGTGGCTGCACATGCCAGAGTCTTCTGGACCATCATCCTGTCCCCAGCAGTGCGAACCAGAGGTTGCCTAAGGAATGAATAAGGATAGGAAAGGCTTTTGTGAGGTTTTGTCTTAGTACCCTCCTGGACTCTACTTGTTATTTCCAGGGTTCTTGAGCCAGATGCGGTTTCTGTCTAATCATCGATGTAATCCTCTTCCAGAACTTTGTCCCATCTTCCTTTGTACCCACAAAGAGTTGGATCCGCGCCATTCTTTATCAAGGAACTGTGCAAGTCTCCTGCCTGGCATGGAAAAAAGTCACCTGTTGTCTTTACGGGAACTTTTTGAATAATATGTTGACTCCAACCTTTTTGTTTTGTTAAACTCAGCCTGATTTTCACCTTTTCTGGTGAGGAGAAGATGAGGGGCTATGACAGAACCAGACCATGGCATAGCAGGACAGTAAAGGAGAGTTACAATGACTGCACAGCTGAACTTACTGGGTATTTCCATCCCTTACATTGTTTTTAGTATCAAATGGAGAAGAGAGCTCTTGTAACCAAAACTGGGACCCTGTTGGTAGATATATACTTTCCTGGGCGTAACTGTCTGGATCACCTGTTCTAACCTTGCTTCCAAGGAAAATGAAGCTTACAAGGATGTATCCCTCTGCCTCCACACCCCACTCCCACTTCCCCAGCTTCTTCTGCGTGTGTTCCTTACACCCTCTACCTGTAGGCTAATTCTGACAAAACTTGGACAACAGAAGTCTAAAGGATTGATCAGTTCCTGATATTGATTTAATCAACAGCTAGGATGGAATCAAGAGGCAAAAGATGCTTCCGTAGGCATCCAGGCTTCATTAGTTCTGTTTTTTCTCAGAATAACTCAATTTTTCTAGACATTTCCTTTCTTCGTATTTCCTCTTTGGCCTAGCATAAATTGTCAGCAAAATTAAAGTGATCTTTAACAGTGTTTTCTGTTCTTCCTTTGGACATTGTGGTGCTTAGGGTCTACCCATGCCAATACTGCAAATAATATAGTAGCTTTCAGAATTTTGCTTTAGAATAATTGCATGAATAGAGGTAAATAAGAGACATCATTTTTCCAATTAAGCCATTGGAATATTGATTTTAAAGTGTTTCTTATTTGCCGTGACTGTTAATCCTGTAATGTTTAGACGGTGTGTTGAAACTCTGATATTGAGTTGCTGATGTCTGTGTCGTACAGTTAAGTTCCAGTCAAATGGTGCCTGTTGCTGTGACTCTTTAAGGACCCAAAACTTCAGTGTAAGTTGTGATTGTTGTAGTGTGTTGCTTTGAGAACATTATTTGCCAGCACTGCTTGTAAGGCTTTGCTCGCCACCTTTTGATGGAGACCATAATGGTCTCAGGAAAGAAGCGTTATCTTAGTTTGCAGAACACTGGGCATGTCCATAGCGTTACATAAATAAACATGAAAACACTGGTTGCCCAGATGTTGCTGTGTTCACTTGATGCCATGTAGAATACAGTACTGTCACTGGCAACTGCGAGAAGTAATATTCCTGCGACTAACTCTTAAGATGAGATATGTTGGGCAGAGAAGTCTACTTTACTATTATTTACCCAATAAACTGTAGAGCAAGATGCTGCCCAGTATTCAATAAAGCTGACCGAGAATGGTTCTGAAGAGGTATTGCTGCAGTTAGAGCTATGAGAGGTTGAAAGAGGGATGTCCTAGGCAGCTAGATCTAATGATACAAATGGCTTTAGCGTTTATTTTGGCTGATGCAGAATGACATTCCTTGTAAATTTTGAAGGATGGTATCTGCAGTCAGGCTTGGCAGCTGATGTTACAAAGCAGAAGAGCTTGCGAGCTCTACATTGCACAGGATCTTCAGAGGCAACCTGAATAATCCCCCTGGATTAGCTTGAGGTTCAGATCCGAGTCCATCGCTCAGAAATATTTGAATGAGGTGCAGTATTTGAAGCTGCTCTCACTGATACATTTACATTTGGTGTGTTTACAGGACAATGCTGTCAGTAGCATTTGCATCAGCAGCTATTGCTGTCATTTGACTGGTGTTCCAGAAAGGTCCTCGCTCCCCTGAAATGTAACTCTGTGCCAAAGGCTCACGTAGTTGCTGAATATTACCCGTAACTATTGATAGGCCTACAAATCCATCCGTATTAATGGAATCTTGTAGTGAGGTCAGTGAGGCTGGAAGGAGGAGGAATATAATGAAAGGAAATGTGTGAGGGAAGAAAGATTTGTTAAGGCTTGAGAAGCTAATGCACCATCTGCTTTTGGGGAACACAAAATTGATGTTTCCAAAGTTTTTTTTCTACTCTTGTTCCTGGAAGGACAGGATTATAGCAACAATTAGGAATACTTGAAATCAGTGAAAGGTAGAACTGTATGTGTATTTAGTGTTAAAAAAAAATCTTTTCTACACAAATACTTTGTTCTAAACGATACAGGCATATTTCATCTGTTACAGCGCTTTTGTGTTTTACAAAGTCTAGACGGAACGCCCCCAAAACTGCCCAAGCAATACCATACAAACCCACCTGACTGGGTCCGTAGAGCACAGTACCCAAATGTACCGCTGCTTTCTTTACAAAAAATTACTACACCAAATTTTTAAAAGTTGGCAAATTTATTTCATATGTTTGAAAGTGTTTCAAGTGGCAGAAGACGACAGGATTTACGTTGTTCTTGTCTCCTGATATGTTACTTGTTCTTCGATTTGTTTGGTAAAAAAGAATTAAAGTGTTTTATTATCCTCTGAGTTAAAGCTATGCACACTGCACAGGATTACTTGGAACTTCCTCTGTTAGTCATCAATCTTAAATTCAAATGGAGATTATATATATAGCTGCTGATAATTAAGGCTGAGCATCTATTGGCATATTTCCAAATGTTTTTAATACAAAAATCAGTATGCATTTTGCTTGAAAATCAGTTACGTGGTAGAGGACTGTGTGGATATCATAGACTATTAGACTGATAGCCATTAAAAACATCTACTTTTTTGGTACCTTTTTTTTCCTCCCAAAGATAATATTCTACAATATGTATAGAGCAATAGTGCAGTAAAAAACAGTTGCAGCCATGGGCAACGAAACATTACCTCATACTTTGGGGTGTTTCTTTTATCTCCCAGGATCAAAAAATGCTGCAAATCAGAAAAAGTATGTTGTTACCGATCAGCTATTAAGTCGACGGAATTTGTTCCTAAGAGCAGCGTTGTAATTTAGATGCCTGACTTGGCTGGACATAGCACTTTTTTCATTCTGTGTGTGTCCGGTTTGAATGCTAGCGCGCAGCGAAGGCTTCATGACCACCCAGCGCAGGCCCAGTGGTAACACAGCTCCAACAGCCGTCATTGCTACGAGCGGCCCTTTGTGCCTCCCGGAAATGCTGACGTTGAGTTCATACCTGCATAACCGCAGAGCCTCCTGTGCTGTAACTCCCCTTTCTTTAACTAAGCGATGCTTTTCTTTATGCCAAGGGAATATTGGGGAGCTTGTCTTGCTGGGGACTCAGGCACTGGGTCCCTCTGTTCCTGAGTGGTTTTGCCCTTGTTCCCATGGTCAGTCTGCCCCTCAAAACTTTCTCCTGCACAAGCTATGCTTTTGTTTTCAATCTCCACTTTTTTCTCCTTTGATCTACAAGGAGTGCTGAACCTCATTTGTAACTTTCCCGTGCCGCAGATTGCCAAATTTAATCCATTTGAACTACATTCC
>NW_010387803.1:53987-57263 GCF_000710305.1 Buceros rhinoceros silvestris
CATCACTGCTTGGATGCTGTATTCTTAAAATTCAGCCCAAGGAACCGGTTCTTCATGTAGCATTTTGGGGATTATATATTAAAAAATGCATAAGCAATAAATCTCCTTTTGTGATTCACAACAGTGGCAGTGCATACTACCCTCGGAATCAATTATAGATTTCATCAGTCCCACTTTATACCTGCTGCTGAATTTGTTTTAAAATAGCACTTATTTCATAATTCTAGAAGGGGTATGATAATTTGTCATTTTGCTGCTTTTATCTCTCTCCAGAAGTGTGATCTAGGTTGAGTTACTAAAAGTACAAGTGTTTTATTAATAAAAGCACATTTATTCCTTGCAGCTTGACAAAATTTGGGTCTCCTCTGAACCCTTACTCAGGCTTCTAGCTTTCACACTTTGGTATATGTGAAGAAAGCGTCAGAATTATTCCTGTGCAATGTTAAATATTTTTGAGAGATTAATCTCTCAAAGCTTTGTCTTAGGCATGGGGGTGTAACTGCCTTAATGAGCGTGATAATGATATTTTTACAAAAAATAGCAATCTAAACTGTAACTGTTAAAAATAGTCAAAAGTTTAGGTAGGTGATATTTCATAATGGCAAGTTCCCCCTTAAGATCTATCAGGTAAATGATGCACATATTTCAAGCTGTCTTGGTAGGTCCTTCTAGAGAACAATTTGCTGGACATCTATTAGAAAAGGAGAAAGGAAAAATATATTAAAAAAAAGTTTGACACACACCCTCCCAAGACCTTTTTTGGTTGTTGGTTTTTTTTTTTTCCATTACACTGCAACAGTGAACTAAATATCTCCAAGTATATTCTTAGGATGACGTTTTACAGTATTGGTTAGGATCAACCCCTGAGCTGTTTTCATGGCCCACAGTTTTATATCCAAAGATTGGGAAGAAGAGTTTCTGCTGCCTGTGATAGCACTTTTTCCGTTAGTCGAATAAAAACAGAGTTTATTGGATCCTAAAGGCAAGATGTTATGGATGTTAGTGAGATAACAGCAGAAACTGGTCTGAAGACCCAAGGTTAAAATATTTTTGCCTGTGTTGTTGTGTATTATCCCCAATCATTTTTTCTGTTTGTCTTTTGTTGTTGTGGTGGTGGGTTTTGTTGTTTTTTTTTTTTTTAAGCAAAAATGATGGAAAACCTCCATTATTTGTGTATAATTTGGGAAGCCTGCATGAATTTTTTTCAGCATTTTAAAAGAGTTTGGGATGAAGGGGCTGTAGATCAGTGGATCTCACTTTTATGCTGGAAAGGCTGGTAGAAATATATGAAGAAGCAAAATTACAGGACATACGGATAAAATTGTTATTGTGAAGCACTGGAAGGTGTCAGCCTGACTTGGTAAGTTAAGTCTCAGAAATCTGTTACGGCTCTCTGAAGGGCTTGCTGAGCACTTGGTCAAGGGATTCGTAAATTTGGTATGCTTGGGTTTTCAGTAAATTCTTCTTAAGGTCATTTGACAAAAACTCTTAAAGAAGCAAAAATGTCCTGAATAAAAAGGGAATTTATCTTGTGAGTTTGAAAACTGTTGAAAGGATAGGAATAAAATGTCACTTTGGAGAAATTATTATCTGAGTCTCCAGGAATATGTGCTGGCACCTGAGTTATTGAGATGATCTTGAAATTGGGAAAGCGATGGAGGTGGATAGTCAGGACAGGAAAAATTCAGGTTGCCTGTGAAGAATTACAGGAAAAGCATTCCAGTCACAACAGTTGACTCGACAGTGAAGTGGCAGGTGAAAGTCAATGCAGATGAGTGCAGAGTAATGCACATATGAAAAAAAATGGTCCTAATTGTACATAGATAAGAATGGGACTAAACTAGTTATTAGTCCTCAGGAAAGAAATCTCGGAGCCACTGTGATCAGTTCTCTGAAAACCTGTGTGTAGTAGTGCCAAAAACATGAATCAAATTTAAAGAATACAGAATAAACCAGAAAACACTGCTGTGCCATTGTATACGTTCCTTGGGTACCCGTTTCTTCTGTTTCATCTCAAAAGGTGCTGAGAAGGGTGGTAAATGTGATCAAAGGTAGGGTGTGACGTCTGTGAGGAATGAGTCAATGGAGTAGGAGTCTTCAGCTCTGTGGGTGAAATAGGATAGGGCCCTATAATAGCACTATTGCTTTAGAGATGGTAAATGTATAGTCAGTGTTTACTTCTAATCACAGTATTAGAATCAGAAGCATCAAATTAAGTGAAATAGGATTATTTAAGACCTCAGAATAGCTTTCCACGCAATACATAATTAAATTTTGGAATTCATTGACGCAAGAGATTGTGGATGCCAAAGGTCTGCATATGTTCAGAAACTCATTAGTCAGGGAAAAAAACCTCCATGTGTGCTTATTAAGCACAAAGCTTCTGTTTCAGAGAACTCCCGCGCCACAGGCTAGCTCTGGGAGAGTTAGAGAGGAGAATCGCTCTACATACCTTTTCCTATTATTTTCTTTTTATTAAGAATCCCCTACTAGTTGTGGTATAACATGTTACTGAACCAGATGGTCATTTCGTCCGACGCCATGTCCATTAAGTAGAACTACACTAGTTTATATCGGAAGATTTGGCCAGAAAACCTGAGCTGAACTCTATTTTTCATTTATGTAGTCTTATCAGTGACCCCAAGAGATTGTGAATGTGTCAAAAGTGTTTATATTGAGTCAGAAGAGACAAAATTGTGATGCTTAAATAACAACTTATATGTAGAAATTTGTATGGATATGGAACATAAGAAAATACTCTTCCCTGAAGCTATTCTATTCTGTTTTGAAAGTAGTTCTCTAGGCTTCAGTTATTTTACTGATAAACTCATAAATAGATTTCAGAAAGTAAGGATGTAAGTTTTGGAACCTGTATTTCCTTTCCTGGAGAAGATAGCTACTTCATATGTCCTTTTTTTCCCCTTTTGATAGTGTATTTAAAACCCGGCCTCTTCATCTATGACGTATCAGAAAACAGTGTAAAGTACAACTATGACTTTTCAAATGTAATTCTTTGTTCATATATATTTTAATATAAAATCAACAATTGCTACTTAACCTGTCTTTCTAAACATAGTTATTTTACTGTGTACTTTGAAAAATCTTCACCTGTATCCTTGCTAAAAACTGCTCATTATTTTTATTCCTCGTAACAGTGGCACCCAGCTAGTCACTTCAAGAGGGGATACCACCGTGCGGCTTTGGGACGTGCCAAAAGGCGGCTGCATTCTGACTCTAGAAGGACATGCCCAGACTCTGTGGGACGGCTCACGGCCT